>NC_089209.1:1549029-1589029 GCF_963930695.1 Labrus bergylta | reverse complement strand
TTTGGTGTCTTTCATCCACGAGCCAAAAAGACACTTTCTGCCTTTTCACGTCCAAGAAGGCACCAACTTCAAAATGTATTTCACATTTCTACATATATGACCCAATGTCAGTACACATTCATGTTTCATGGTGAAGTATCCCTTTAAGTTAAGATATCCTCCGACATGTTAAAACTATTCCCTAACGCTCTGATGATCTCACAGTGAGGGAGCGTCCTATTTGAGTGTCTGTTAGCGACACAGTTGCAAAAAGCGCAGACTTGAGTCAAAACCTTTATGTTCTGGAACAGGTTGAGTACCTAGGGTTTTTCACATCCATCCCCGTATGTGTGTGTGTGTATGTGTGTGTGTGTCCCATCCTCAAACATACTGCCAGCTGCTGTTCAGAATCGACTGCTTCAAGTTCCGCTGACGTCCTGAAATACACCTGGAGGCCATCAGGATAAATCTGCAGCTCCTCGCTCTCGTCTCATTTTCAGGAGTGGAGTGGAGAAATCGATGCAGCGGACGCCGTGTGCACGGTGTCTGTGTGGCACGTTTCCATCAGATCACGGATCTGAAAACAAAAAAAAAACATCCAAAAAAATAACGGACTCTGTGTGCAAACGCCATCATGAGTCAAAAGCTCATCAGTAGAGCCCGCTTCAGTTTGTCCACCTTCAAAATAAAAGCACCAGATGTTAAAATGTTTTGCAATGGGAAACTAAAGAAACTAATTCACAGAGCAGTGAGTGTTTGGAGGTCAAAGGTTATCGTTATCATCCGAACATGTTGAGAGTCTTTTCATAGCTCACTCGACCTTTGACCTTTCTCCACTGCTTCTCTAAATAAAGGTCAAGAAGCCGTCTGATACGGAGAGACAGAAACACTGAGAGGTGAAGTGGTCTCATGTAGGATCAGAACATGGCTCTGTAAAGACACTGAACGTCTGTCCAACATGTTCATGGGACGGATTCTGGTACTGAGGTGAGTGCATGCAGTCTGGCAATCTTATGGGGCGCTCACACTTGGCGGTAGCTGCTGACGATCCCCGTTATTTAATCAGCCGAGGAGGAGAAAGAGAAGAAGAAGAAGACGAGGGGTTTCCCATCAGTGAAGAAGGTGTTTGAGTGTCTAAGAGGTCTGATTTTTCTAATCTCCAACACGTCAACACACACTGGAGAGGGCATAGGATCCCTCAGGCATCTCTAATATATGTGTGTGTGTGTGTGTGTGTGTGTGTGTGTGTGTGTGTGTGTGTGTGTGTGTGTGTGTGAGCAGCGATATGAACAAACATTTCAGCCATCTCAAAAATCTCCTCTTCTCGGTTCTTCAAGTCGAGTAAAATGTGTTTAAGAGAGAGAGAGAGGTGTTGTTGATTTCTTCCAGTCGTTTCTTATCTCGCTCGCCCACAGCCGTCCTCTGGTTTGAACTTATCGTGGGGGAAACACCCAGTCTGGAAATTCACACAGATTAAAGAGCTTTATAAAGTCTGAGTGTGACTCTGTGTTTCCATCAGATTCTCTGAGGCGGATTTGATGATTACTTTACTGAACAATAGATCTTCTCTGTTATATGTTTATAAATATGTTTTTGTTTTGCAGATTAATCCATGAACTGTTTCCTTAAAGATGGAGTCAGCAGCTTGTTCCTTCAAAATAAAATACAGACTTATGTAGGGACCTTCAAAATAAAATACAGACTTATGTAGGAACCAGTGAAGCTGCTCCTTCCCTCTGAGTCATGAAATCATGACAAACATCCGACCCGTCGTGGTCTTCATCATCTTCACCTCCGCTCTGTGAAAACCTTAACGGTCTCTCTTCATGTCAGAGGGTGTGAGAGCTGCTGTTCTCTGAGACGCTCTGCTCAGCGTCAGTGTCACCTCAGGAGGCTCCAACGCTGCTATCACATCTACAGAACACACACACACACACACACACACACACACACACACACACACACACACACACACACACACACACACACACACATTCTTCAAAAACTTAAAGTGTATTGATGTAACTTTAAGTGATGAGATCTGGACGCACTAAAATCCTGACTTCCTGTTTGCCTTTACTTTTGTTCAAATCAACTTTTTAGGCTACAAACAACCTCAGACTGTAAGCCTGAGTGTCGTCCCCCGTCTGTTCCTGCAGGGGGCGCTGGAGTTCCATCGATGGCGGTCTCCATGCTGGAAATGCTGTCTCAGTCTAACTTTCAGTCAACCTAACGACAGGCTGAGAGCTGGAGCTGAGGCGGGTTTTAAACCTCCTGACAAACCGTTACACCGCGCCCACCTGTCAATCAGGTCAGCTACACGCCTTATTGTGAATAACTCTTATCCTTCATCAAATCAAAACTGATGAGTCATCAAAACATTCACCCCCCGTACAGTGTGTGTCCATCCAGACATGAGCTAATCACACCTATTTGGTTTTTTGAACCAGGCTGTAAACATGTTCATCTCTGCTGTAAAAACAGGCTTTTTAGAATGGGTGTGTATGTGACTTCCTGTGCTTCTGCAGCCCGCCTCTAGTGGACACTCCAGGAACTGCAGGATGTTACACATTTAATTTTTCAACACTGGAGGTTACCGCTTTGCAGACCAGTAGTGTGACTTTGTAATGAAACAACATGAATCTGGTCACATTAAAGTATTATTGAAGCTAAAGGGGACTTTCCCAGCATGCACACACACACACACACACACACACACACACACACACACACACACACACACACACACACACACACACACACACACGCACACACACACACACACACACACACTAAGATAAAGTGCTGAGAGAGTTGGGGGAGTTGAGAATCAGCTGATCGTGTGTGAGAGTGTGTCGTGGTGGGCGAGCAGGTCTTTCCCACACCCACTTTCTCTCTTTAGAATTCGGCACAAATGTCAACACACACACACACACACACACACACAAACACACAAACACACACACACACACACACACACACACACACACACACACACACACACACACACACACACACACACACACACACACACACACACACACACTGACTGCGGCCCCCCCATCAGTGGAGCGTGTAGGGTCAGGTCGCACTCAGAGCGGCAGGTCACGTTCCTGAAGGCTGATCTGAGGTCAGCGGCTTCATCACCACGTTTCAACTGTTAGACGCCAAAGAGACGATGTTTATCTCAAAATGGCCGACGCTTTGACGGAGAAGATCGTCTTGTGAGTCATGATAACACTCCTTATGTTTGACAGTGGAGCTTCTGAGCAGGTTTCAGGGTACCTTAAAGAGTATCGACCCCCTTCAGGGTCTGTTGAATATATCTGTAAAGGTCTGTTTCCAGGAGCTGCAGATAGGACGCGGCGTGCGCGTTGCTAGGTGACCGGAACACATTTCTGCCTCTGTTAGAAACACACCTGGTACGCCCAAACTGTCTGACATGTTTTTACACTAGGCCCACTTAGTCTGTGGGCTTGCTCCATTATTTTGCACACAACACTTTACAGAAATCAACAAAGCATGCATTTTTTTCTTGAGGGTTCAGGTTCCTCTCCTCTCTCCTCTCCTCTCTCCTCTCCTCTCCTCTCCTCTCCGTTTCCGTTTCCGGTGAGTGTGAGTGTGAGTGACGGTGGTGGTGTTGCGAGTGGCGCGGAGATTGAATTGTTTGCTATCCTTTCTACTGTTTTCAAAGTGCATGATCAGGTCAGATTGTTTTCATATTTATATTGAGTGTTGTTGGCTGTGTAAGACAGATCGTTGGAGGGGTTGGAGGGAGGAATGGCGTCTGCTGAGACGCCACCTCCGACTCTCCGACAGGGAGTTCGGATAGTCCCTCCGAACGGTACTGTCACCGTGGAGGAGGTTTTGTTAGCTGCAGGTGAACAGGTAGGCCATGATAAACTTTTGTATGCATCCCGAATGAACAAGGCTGTGGTTGTTTTTCTGAAGAGTGAGCCTCTTGTGTATCAGCTGATTGAGAGTGGTGTGTTCATTAGGGATTTGTTTGTGCAGGTTTCCCCGTTGTCGGTTCCCTCTACGCGGATCACCGTATCCGGTGTTCCGCCGTTTATTTCTAACGACTTGTTAGAGAACGAACTCCGCAGGTTTGGGAAGTTTGCGAGTGGTTTCAAAACTGTGAGTCTAGGGTGTAAAGATCCCAAACTGAAACATGTTCAATCTTTGCGGCGTCAGGTGTTCATGTTCTTGGATTCGCCCACACAGACTCTGGAGGTTTCCTTTAGAGTGAAACACGGTGACGCTTCTTATATGGTGTATGCGAGCTCGGGACAACTGAAGTGTTTTGAGTGTGGTGATGTGGGACACAAACGTTTTGCGTGTCCGCACAGACAGCAGGAGGCGGCTAGTGCTGCCGCTGACGCGGGCAGCTCTGTTAGTGTGGTGCATGTGGCGGAGGCCGCGTCCGCGCCTGGGGCGGAGGCCGCGTCCGCGCCTGGGGCGGAGGCCGCGTCCGCGCCTGGGGCGGAGGCCGCGTCCGCGCCTGGGGCGGAGGCCGCGTCCGCGCCTGGGGCGGAGGCCGCGTCCGCGCCTGGGGCGGAGGCCGCGTCCGCGCCTGGGGCGGAGGCCGCGTCCGCGCCTGGGGCGGAGGCCGCGTCCGCGCCTGGGGCGGAGGCCGCGTCCGCGCCTGGGGCGGAGGCCGCGTCCGCGCCTGGGGCGGAGGCCGCGTCCGCGCCTGGGGCGGAGGCCGCGTCCGCGCCTGGGGCGGAGGCCGCGTCCGCGCCTGGGGCGGAGGCCGCGTCCGCGCCTGGGGCGGAGGCCGCGTCCGCGCCTGCGCCTGGTGCTGAGGCCGTGGCTGAGGTAGAAGTGGCTTCGACCAGCTCTCAGGCTACAGAAAAATCACAGACTGTAGATAATGATAAAACTGAAGATTCCACAAGTTCTGCAGTTGTAGATGTTTCATTGAAGGAAGGTAAGACAGTGTGTTGTAGCCAGGAATCATGTGAAGGAGAGGACATGGATGAAGATTATGAGTCAGACAATGCATCCATTGCTGATTTGCCAAATAGTGGCTCTGGTCTTTATTCTTTAGAGTCAATCAATCAATTTATGGACGAAACGTACAAAAAATCAGTAAAAATAAGTGACTACTTTAGTGATACTGAGAAGTTCATAAAGTCAGTCAGCATACTGAAAAGACAGGTTGGGTTTGACCTCCTGGACGCGAAAAAACGTTTCCGTCTAAAAAAGCACATCACCGCACTGAGGAAAACTGGACGTAAGAGTGTGAAGAAGACAAAGAAATGATCATGCATCACAAGGTGTTTTTCTTCTTCTACTGTTCCCTGTTTGTGTCTACTTGTCTGTTTTTTCTCTCTGATCTTTCTATGAGGAGTCTTAAGATAGGATCTCTTAACATTAATGGTGGGAGAGACAGACAGAAAAGGGGCCTTATCTCTGAGATCTCAACTCAGAAAAACATTGATATCTTGTTTTTACAAGAGACTCATACCACACCATCAGATGAGACAGGTTGGGGTTTATGGTGGGAGGGCTCTAACTACCTTAGCCATGGCACCAACTTTAGTGCAGGAGTAGCCATTTTGTTTAGAGCATCTGCAAATGTAAAGATCGTCTCTTGTGCTGAAATTGTAAAGGGAAGGCTTTTAATTGTAAGAGCAGAAATAGAGGACACTGTTTTCTGCTTCACTAATATTTATGCTCCAAATAATGGAGCTGAAAGGGTAGCTTTCTATACCCGCCTCCAAAAGGAGTTACTGATCTATAATCAGGATCAGATCATTCTTGGTGGTGATTTTAACTGCACACTTGATTTCACCGTGGATAGAATAGGAGAGGAGCCACATCCACATTCATCCCAGACTTTAAACACTGTCATCTCTCACCTGGATTTGTTGGACACATTTAGAGTGAAACATCCACAATCCAGACAGTATACATGGGTCAGGGTTAACAGTAACAGGGTGTGTGCAGCTAGACTGGACAGGGTTTACATCTCCAGAACTCTCAACCCCAGATTAATTCATTGTAATATTCTGCCTGTCGGCTTCACTGATCACCATTTTGTTAGTGTGGAGCTGATTATTTCACCAGGTGAAAGGGCTAAGTCCTTCTGGCATTTTAATAACAAGCTTCTACTGGACAATGTTTTCTGTAAAAACTTTGGGTGTTTTTGGGATCAGTGGCAATTAAGAAAAGTTGAGTTTGATTCTTTGAAGCTTTGGTGGGAGGTTGGTAAAGCTCAGATTCGTGTTTTTTGTCAGCAGTACACGTCACACTCTTCTGCTAGATTAAAAACAGTCGTTAAAAATCTTGAGGACAACATTAAGAACCTTGAGGAGGGGTTAAATGGGAGTGTGGATCCCACCACTGGTACCCTGCTGAAGGAGAAACGTATGGAGTTGAGCTCTTTCCTGCAGGAGAGGGTGAAGGGAGCTCTTGTGCGGAGTCGTTTCCTTCAACTCAAAGACATGGATGCCCCAACGTCTTTCTTTTTCAATCTTGAGAGATCTGTGGCTCAAAAAAAGCTGCTGACTTGTCTGAAACTGCCAGGAGGTCGTATAACAGCTGATCCAAAGGAAATGAGCAGTCATGCCATGCAGTTCTATGAGGATCTGTTTGGAGCAGAGAGTTGCAGCCAGGAGTGTCGCAGGGAGCTCCTGGAGGGTCTCCCTCAGCTCAGTGTGGAGGAGAGGTCTCTTCTGGAAGGGGAGCTGTCTCTGGAGGAGCTCACTGCTGCTGTCACTCAGATGGCAACAGGAAGAGCACCTGGAATAGATGGGTTGTCCACAGACTTTTTTAAGAGGTTCTGGAATATCCTTGGGTCTGACCTGCATAGTGTTTTAATGGAGTGTTGCAGGACCGGGTCTCTTCCTGGTTCTTGTAAGAGAGCAGTTCTTTCCTTGCTCCCCAAGAAAGGTGACCTGGCATTGTTAAAAAACTGGAGGCCGGTTGCTTTGCTTTGTGCGGACTACAAGATCCTCTCCAGAGCTTTATCGAACAGACTAAAGGACGTTCTGGGAAGTGTGGTCCATAAAGACCAGAGTTACTGTGTTCCAGACCGGACAATCATGGATAATGTTTTTCTTATCAGAGATGTCATTGATGTGTGTAAAATCTATAATCTAAATGTTGGCATTGTGTCTCTGGATCAAGAGAAGGCGTTTGACAGGGTGGATCACTCGTATTTGTTTTCTGCACTGAGGTCTTTTGGTTTTGGGGATGGTTTTGTGTCATTAGTTGGTTTGTTGTATCAGGATGCACAGTGTTTGGTGAAGATGGGGGCGGGGTTGAGTCGGCCAATCCCTGTACGGCGAGGGATCAGACAAGGTTGTCCCATCTCCGGCCAGCTGTATAGCTTGGCTATTGAGCCCTTGCTGTGCAGGTTGAGGGGCCGGCTCAGCGGGCTTTCTTTGCCCGCGGCCTGTAGCATTGAATGTCCCCCTACAATTTCTGCCTATGCTGATGATGTAAACATCTTCATCTCCAATTAGGGGGACATTCGGTGTCTGCGGGACACCCTGTCCCTGTATGAAAGGGCAACAGCTGCACGGGTGAACTGGGAAAAAAGTGGTGCCTTATTGGTGGGAGAGTGGAGGGACCAGGCAGTGCCCAGTCTGCCTGGTGGACTTGAGTGGGGGAGGGAGGGGTTGAAGGTGTTGGGGGTTTATTTGGGTACCGAGGGCTTTAAAAGTAAAAACTGGGAGGGAGTTAGGGAGAAAGTGTGCGCTCGGTTGTCTAAATGGAAATGGTTGCTACCCCAGTTGTCGTATAGGGGAAGAGTTCTGGTGGTCAATAACTTGGTTGCCTCGACTCTCTGGCACAGACTTGTGGCTTTGACACCTCCAAGAGGGCTGGTGGAGGACATTCAAAGGGCCATCCTGGACTTCTTCTGGTCAGGCAAACACTGGGTCCAGGCGGCAGTCCTCTACCTGCCGGTGGCTGAAGGGGGACATGGACTTATAGACATTCAGTCAAAAATTGCCTCATTCAGACTCCAGACTGCACAGAGACTCCTTTTCACTTGTGGTCCCAGCTGGATGGACATCGCTCGACTGCTGCTGAGGAGAGCTGGACGGCTGGGGTACACTAAGCAGCTCTTTCTGTTAAAGCTTGAGGAGGTGGATCTCACTGGATTAACATCCTTTTATATGTCTGTAATGCAGGCATGGAAAATGTACACATTCAAAAGGAAAAAAACTGAGAGTCCGGGAATGTGGATCTTTGAGGAACCGTTATTTTTTAATGATTTCATAAGGACTCCAACTTTGCAGTCAGCCAGTCTCCGGGCCAGTTTCAGAGAGGCAGGCTGCACAAAACTGGGTCACCTGGTAAGACTGACCCTGGACGCCCTCAAAGAAAGGACCAATATCACCTCCAGCCGGGTGGTTGAAAGAGTGGTGGAGGAAGTCTTTGCTGCACTTCCAGTAAAACTTGTAACATTTCTAAACATTGAGACTCTGTGTGAGCAGTGGAGTGAAGAGGGCGAATACAGCTTCCCATCTTTGTCTGTTACCCCAGATGTCGGGGAGTGGCAAGAAAGAGGAGGTGGGCTGCTGTCCTTTAGTACTCCTGTTCTGGGAAAGTTCCAGGATGCAGGGAAAAAGGCACTCTATCAGTCCTGTGTTAAGGTCCTACATCTTCGTGGTCTGTCGGGAGTGAAAGAGTCGAGGTGGATCGAGTTTTTTGGCCCGGAGGTTTCCCCAAAAGGCAGCTGGCGGTCCCTGTACAAGCTGCCTGTTGAGAAGAGAACAGCAGATCTCCAGTGGAGAGTTGTGCATGGGGTTATAGCCACGAACAGATACAGAGCGCACCTTGATCCAGGGGTGGGAGAGGAGTGTTTGTTTTGTTCACTAACTGAAACTTTGTCTCATCTGTTTGTTGAGTGTCCCAGGCTCTCACTCTTGTTTGTCCTTATGAAAAGCTTGTTTGAAGCTCTCGGGGAGGATTTCTCTTATGCATTGTTTGTTTTTGGGCCAAAGTATTCTGCAAAGAAAAAGACTGTACATACACTGATGAACTTTTTATCTGGCTCGGCTAAGTTGGCCATTTGGCTTACACACAAGAACCGAGCTCAGGGTACTGGCTGTGTGGAACCGGTGCTGGTTCTGGAGGGACTTTTGAAGGCCAGACTAAAGGTTGAATTTGCCTATTATCAAATGATGGACAATGTGCAAGACTTTAATAGTGTATGGGCTGTGGAAGAAGCTTTGTGCTCTGTGGGTGGGGATGGAGAGCTGATTATTCATTTTTGATGCAGTAAATGTTGTTTTTGTTGATGTTGTGATTTTTGTTGCACTTGTTTTGTTTTATTTTTTATTTATTTATTGATTTCCTTCTCTTGATCTGAGTGATGATGTGACAGTGTTATAATTTTCTCCTGGTAGTGGTAAAATAAAAGGGATTTTGAAAACCAAAACCTCCTCCTCCTCCTGCTCTCCTCTCCTCTCCTCTCCTCTCCTCTCCTCTCCTCCCCTCTCCTCTCCTCTCCTCTCCTCTCCTCCTCCTCCTCTCCTCTCCTCTCCTCCTCCTCCTCCTCCTCCTCCTCTCCTCTCCTCCTCCTCCTCCTGCTCTCCTCTCCTCTCCTCTCCTCTCCGTCATGAAATGTTCCTTTGAGACGTGAAGACGCACAAACAGAAGAGAAAAAGTCCCTTCTTCTTTGTTTCCCGTCAATTTCTACAAACACAGAGCACGAGAAGAAGAGCTTTGATGGTGATGTGACTGAAGGGGATTTCTTTATGAAGTTTAAGTGAATTAACATCCTGACCGATGAGAGAGAAGAAGGAAGGAGTCGGGAGGAAAGGAGTTAAGTGCACGAAGAGAGAGAGAAAAGAATAATTGTGTTTCTGCACTGAAAGACTGTTATTCTTTTGGTCCAGCTGAGAGGGGGCCATTGTTGCGTCCAGTTTACCAGCGGGGGTCCGAGTCATCTGAGATCACACTTCATGATAGTCGCCCTCGGACCTGATCTCCTCGAGCTGCCGGAGGAGGCTTACCCAAGATTATCTCCCCGATCCAACACCAAAACCCACAGACCACAAGCGTCTGTTTGTGTGGTTTGATGGTCATAAAAATGTTGATTTACTCTTCTGAAATGTACTTTTATTTTCACGCTTATCTATTTATTTTTATTTAGTTATTGTATTTAATTTTTTGTGAGTTTTCCATTCTTGCACTTTTATTCTTGTCTTTGAACTAAAGTGTTGACTGCATCCCAATTGCACTTTATGTCTTGAACTTACTTTAATAAAAATATGTTGAAAAAAAATGAAAATAAAAATAAAGTGTTCATTTAATCCGTCTTTCTTTAGGCCTAGTGAAAATCTAGGCTCAAAAACAAAGAGGTGAGCCATGTACCTGAGGGTTATCACATGTTCAAACTCAGGTTTGAATCCCCGTCCTTCAGGAGTCTCTCTGTGAGGAGGTTCCTGGTTTGAATCCCCGTCTGTCAGGAGTCTCTCTGTGAGGAGGTTCCTGGTTTGAACTCGTCTGTCAGGAGTCTCTCAGCGAGGAGGTTCCTGGTTTGAATCCCCATCTGACGGGAGTCTCTCTGTGAGGAGGTTCCTGGTTTGAATCCCCGTCCTTCAGGAGTCTCTCTGTGTGGAGGTTCCTGGTTTGAATCCCCGTCCTTCAGGAGTCTCTCTGTGAGGAGGTTCCTGGTTTGAATCCCCGTCCTTCAGGAGTCTCTCTGTGTGGAGGTTCCTGGTTTGAATCCCCGTCCTTCAGGAGTCTCTCTGTGAGGAGGTTCCTGGTTTGAATCCCCGTCCTTCAGGAGTCTCTCTGTGAGGAGGTTCCTGGTTTGAATCCCCGTCTGTCAGGAGTCTCTCTGTGTGGAGTCTGCATGTTCTCCTCGTTCATGTGTGAGTTCTCTGTCTTCCTCCCACAGTCCAAAGACATGCTCGTTAGGTTAACTGCTGACTCTAAATTGTCTGTAGGTGTGAATGTGAATGTGGCTGGTTGTCTGTCTCTATATGTCAGCCCTGTGATTGGCTGGTGAACAGTTCAGTGTATAACCCCGCCTCTCAGCCCAATGACAGCTGGGATCGTCTCCAGCCCCCCCGCAACCCGAAACGGGAAAAGCATTTAAGATAATGGATGGATGGGGATAAAGAATTGTGCAAATCAGTGAACTTGTTGTGATGAAAGATACAACAGACAACTCAAAGTACTTGGTCTTTTTTTGATTCTCAGATTTTTTGAAATTTTCAAACTCCAAAACAAAAAACGCCAACCAGAATTTACATTTTTAGACACTTCAAATCCATTAATACCCCTTTACCTTTTCTGAAGATTATTTCCTTTTTAATAAAGCTTGTTAGTGTAAAAATGACCCAAGAATGAACAACCGTTTCTTTGTCTATGAAGTGTGATTCCAAATAAAATGTCTTCAAAGCCAAAATGCAATGAATGGTTATTGAATCATTTCCTTTTACTTTGAAAAGAATCCTACTTGCATCCTTTTTCCATTATAAGGATGAGCATCACAAATAAGCATAGGCTGTTAATTCTTCTTTTGTATAATTTACAAGCTCATCTTGCAGCTAAAGAAATAAAAACCTAAAAGCAGAAAGAAGAGGATAAAGTTTCGGCTGTTTGCAGATGATACTGTCATGTTCCCTTGAAGAGGGAACAAAGCATGAGCAAACTAACGGTCTCTGTAGCCACCAGAGGGCCCCAAAGAGACCTTGAAATGTATTTTATACATAAAATATTATGTTATGGCAATGTTAGTCACAGAAAAGAAGGCATTATTGAAGCACCTTTGGTAGCAGAAAGGTCACAATTCATGCCTCCCTCTTTCGTTTGACCAAAACACATTTTACATCTTGATCATGGGGAGGGGAATAGAGGGGTTGTTTTTTTAACTCAAGGAGAAGCAGAAGAATCACAAGAATTCAATATCCCAGCATATGAAAATGACACAGTGATGTAGAGGTAAAACTTCAGTTGAGATGTTGAAGATAAAGTTCTTCTGTTGTGAGCAGGGAGTGTTTGTTCAGATGTTTTCAGTAAGATGGGAAAAAGACGACCGTCCATGTAGACTGTTCGAAATGTTCACGTCAATTTGTAGATGATTCCCCCCTTCCCTCCATCACACCCCCCTCTGTTCCCTGGTTTTCCCAGGCCTGCTCTCTCCCAGGGTGTTTGACCCGACTTCATGCCCCTCTCTGCCCTCTTACTGCCCCTCACCGAGCTTCCTGCCCCCTGCTGCAGCTACACAGGCTCTTATTGTAGCAGAGCCTACGCCTGTCACTACCCGTCACACACACACACAGAGGAAAAATATGCACAAGACCATTTCAAATGCGGGTAGACGCATAATACCTCAATGCATGCACACACACACGCACACACACATACACACACACACACACACACACACACACACACACACACACACACACACACATACACACACACACACACACATGCATATTTAAGATTTGCATGAATACAAAGACGGACAAATTCCACCACATGCAGACAAATGAAGGTAAGGAAGGTTAAAAATGTTGATGTGTTCTTCAGAGGCTAACCACCAAACAGATTCAAACATGCTTTCTGTCATTGTTGTGCAGACAGGATTCACACATGCAACACATTCCTAACTCTGACTGTTCCCGGACTTTTTTCCTGCCAGCCCCTTACTACAGTTTCTGCATGATGGCGGGCTGATCTATAACGGTCAACGATGTTTCTGATTTCTGATGCTCTGATTGTTTTCTGTCGGCCAGCATGTTCTTCTCTGCACTTTTGAAAAAGTAAAAGTTGAATCTAAGAAAAAGGTCAACATTGCCGTCATGTTGTTAGAATGTGTTTCTTCATCCACCACCTCCCCACCAAGTGTCCTTCTTTTCATGGCATGTCCTCCCCCCCTGAACCCTCCCGACGACAGGGACAGTCTCCCGCTGTGAGGTGCATGTTTGAACCATCAACTAAGACAGATTTCGGGGGGGGGGGGGGGGGGCTATTCATCAGCCTGAAATTTTCTTAAAATTTTCAGGAGTGAAAGTGTGCAAACGGCTTTATACACACAATCAGTCAGAACATTTCAGCTACAATGCCCCCCCCCCGCCCAATCTGAAGCACTTCCCTCTGTTGTTGAAAGAGATTGTCATCACGATATGAGACCCCCCTGCACACACACACACACACACACACACACACACACACACACACACACACACACACACACACACACACATGTTCAGTCATTGAGTTCAGAGAGCACACACACTGATTACCAGAAGTAAAGACTCCAGTAGCACGAAATGAATCTAAAGTCTAAATTCAAACAGATGCGTGTTCGGTCCGTCTCGTCTGCTGCAGTTTAGTCAGTGTGTGTGTGTGTGTGTGTGTGTGTGTGTGTGCGTGCGTGCGTGCGTGTGTGTGTGTGTGTGTGTGTGCGTGTGTGTGTGTGTGCTTCCTCTGGCTGCGCTGCGTCTCCTCTGCAGCAGATACACAAGGCTTCTGTTTCTGAAGCGTGCATCAATTTAGCACACAGCAGATCGAGCGGGACAGGAAGTCAGACACAGAAACAACATTAAAACATCTTGTTTATTTTTCAGAATAAAACACTCCGTTTAGACAGTTCAGAACAATTACCTTATGTGTGTTTGTTGATGTGTTTATAAGACTTTTATACCACATACAACAACATATCATCTTGCACTGTCGCGAGTGAATCTGTGAATTTATCTCCGGGAACTCCTTTGCCTCTTCACTCCACCTGATGACTGTGCTGCAGTGTTGCCAGGTCCACTTGTTTTAAGCGACTTTGGGCTTGTTTTTCTGTAAAGTCACTTGCAAATATCGTCAGTCGCGGGTTTTTGAGCCTGTTTTCTAAAGTGCAAGTTGCTCCCTGTATGAACCCCTACTGATTCACTCCCAACTCTCCACAAGAAAGCGACCACGACCGTGATAGTTTGTCCTTTTCAATTCAAGGATCCTTCCACAACCCCGTTTCCCTGGTTAGCCCGCCCGCCCGATCCGACACGCCCAACACACACAACTACATCTGACAGAGCGACAGAGTGACAACGCCCGGGAATAAGGGGGGAAATATGGAAAAAAATATAATAAAGAGTGGTAGAAAGAGAGGGAAAGAGACTGGATTTGACCTCAGGTGGGAGATGACTCGAAGGCATTCTGCCGATTTTAAAAGTGTGAAATGCGACCTCACCATGCAGAATTAATACAGCATGCTGATGATGCTGGCACAGAAAAGCACAAAAAAAACTTCACCAAAATCCATGAGGCTCTTAGGTCGTACTAAGAGTCATAAATGGAGTCTCAGCACGGCTTCACTCTTCTCAGATTTTGTCACTTTGAACAGTTCATGAAACATTTGTTCTTTGCTGTTTAACGTTTGGTTGTCGTTTTGTTTCTGTGTTTCCTGTTGGTGCAGAGAATGCTGGGCATCAGCACCAACGTGTCCCATGGATAAATAAACTCAGTACAAAAACAAGTTGAGTTCCAATGAAGGAGCTTATTCCAGAACAATGAGCGTGGAGAAGGAGCGTCTGAAGGAGGGAAGTCAGAGAAAAGGAGGAAGAGAGTGACGGACTGCTAGAAAGAAAAGCTGCCTGTCGTGAGGTGACTGCGGCTGATTTATTGGTAACAAATGGAGAGGCGATGGAGGAGCGCTGCGTTAGGATGTCGGAGGGGTAGAAAGAAAGGAAGTAGTGCACGCCGGCTGGAGTGTGTGTGTGTGTGTGTGTGTGTGTGTGTGTGTGTGTGTGTTTGTTGACTCAGGCAGCGAGCGACACGACAGCAATTGTTTGGTTTGACTCCCTGAAGTCAAATTCTCTCAGAGTTCAGAAAGCTTTAAATACGATGAACTGCTTTACTACGAGTGACGACCGACTGACTTCTATGATGACATGCAACCATGAGATCTCGACGCCTGAGATGGGGCCGTATGATAAATACTCATGGTCATTTTATGCAGCTGTGTTCTTGTACTCAACCAGGAAGAAGTCGTTGTTTCTGCTCCTCAATTCCGGGGATTAATCAAACTAATATGTGACTCTTTTAAGGTGTCTAAATCTCCTAATTATTCTGCTTAATAAACAATTAAATCTCCCCTTGTATCAGCTGCAAAGAAGCATTATCCTGGAGGTTATTTTTAGCAGCAAATATTTGATATTTTCAGGAGTAAAGATGTGAAAACGGTACCTAAACCTTTAACATCTACTGCCGCTAAATGCATCTTTTATTTGTTGTAATGGAGTATTTTTGAATTATTTGAAGACTTTTGTAAATGATCTATTAACTTCTTCTATTATTGTAAATACTCAGCAGGAATGGTAATTATTATTACTTATGCAACGCGCTCAGGGAGGCTTAATAACGCCACAGTTTCGCACTGCTAGCAAACAACAGTAAATGTTGAGAGAGAACTTCCAGTTAAATGTGAGGCTGAAAATTAATCCACTCCAGACGTCACAAATTTGGAAGTTTCAAAGCTTCACTTTTTTTTTTTTACGTTTAATTTTGGCATTTTTTTAGAGACAGGAAGTGGAAAGAGGCAAAAACAGGGGAGAGGAAGAGAGTTGGAGAAAGGAGGTTAGACTCGAACCACGGAGGACTACAGTCTCCAGACATGGGGCGTGGGCACCAACCACCAGGCCACCGACGCTGCCCTCCCACAGCATTACTTTTAATTGCTTCCTGTTCAAAAGTGGCTAGTTTATTTTTTTCTTTACACTTTTTTGCCACACACTGAAGTTGCTAGTCTGTACTTTTTGCAGCCGATGTTTGAGATGAATTCTAAAAATTCAGGAATTTGGTAGCAAAGCGAGTGACTAAGTGTATGTTGTTGTATATGGTGAGGGGTGATGGGGTTAAGGAGCTTTAAAAGATTGTCATCTGCCAAAGAGCGGCTGGGCAGAAAACATTTGGGAACCCCTGGGTTAAAGTATGTGAGGGTATGTGACTCCTCTTTTTACCTCGATAACAAAAGGAGTCCCTCAAGGTTCAGTTCTTGGACCACATTTAATCACCACACACATCATCCATGTTATTGTTTAAAATTCTTTTTTTTTCTCTTTACGCTGATGACACTGTCCTTTATTGTTGTGCACATTCTGTTCATGCTGACACTTTCAATCAACAGCTGTCCTATTTTATTTCTACTAATGTCCGGCAGAAAACATTTGGGAACCTCTGGGTTAAAGTATGTGAGTGTATGTGACTCCTCTTTTTCTCCTCCTCATAACAAAAGGAGTCCCTCAAGGTTCGCTTCTTGGACCACTTTTAATCACCACACACATAATCCATGTTCACTCCTATTTGCAAGTTTTCTCTTTCTCTCTCATTTGGGAACCCCTCGGTTAAAGTATGTGAGGGTATGTGAGTCCTTTTTATACCTCAATAACAAAAGGAGTCCCTCAAGTTTCAGTTCTTGGGCCACTTTTAATCACCACACACATAATCCATGTTCGCTCCAATTTGCAAGTTTTCTCTTTACGCTGATAACACTGTCCTTTATTGTTGTGCACATTCTGTTCATGCTGACACTTTCAATCAAGAGCTGTTCTATTTTTATTTCTGCTAAAACATCTTCATAACTTGAAATGTTGAACTGGTTCTGAACTGTGCAAAGAAATAAAGGATGATCCATGAACAATCAGGTGAAGCATTTTTTGTTCCAGTTCTATATGAGAATAAGATTTAATTTAGCCTTTTATCTTTCCTCAAGGACACACCTTTTATGCAAATGCTTTGTGCAGCTGTGTGAATGTTTCCATGGCGACACTAAGTCGGAAACTTTTACTCCAGATTCGGATCAGGGAGGCTGAAGGATTACCTGCTGATGTCCGAGCGAAGAACCTGATCTCGTATCAGCGTCAGTGTGAGAGCCTGTTACCTAATGTAGACTTCATCATAAATCACAGAATGAACATCAAAGACAAGCCGGTGCACATTCACACAGCCATGAGCGCATGATACACATGTGACACACACATGCGCACGCACACACACACACACACACACACACACACACACACACACACACACACACACACAGTAATTAGTGTCTCCACGACTGTCCCAAACAGATTAACAGGAGAGAACGTCAGGAACGCTGAGAATGTGGCAGGTGACAGTTTACAGAGGACATGTCAACCTGTGTGTGTGTGTGTGTGTGCGTGTGAGAGAGAGAGAGTGTGTGTGTGTGTGTGTGTGTGTGTGTGTGTGTGAGAGAGAGAGAAAGTGTGAGTGAGAGTGTGTGTGTGTGTGTGTGTGTGTGTTTCCAAATATCAGAGGAGAGTGTGTGTAATTTTATCTCTTCTGGCCAACAGTGACCCATTTCTCAGCCTTGTCTGGGACTGTGTGTGTGTGTGTGTGTGTGTGTGTGTGTGTGTGTGTGTGGTTATACGTCTTCTCCCATGTTCTGAACGCCCCATTCCCAAGACACTGCCAACACCCCGGGGCCCTCACACACACACACACACACACACTGTCTGCTGATTGGCCTCTGTGTTGCATAACATGAAAAAGACTGAAGTAGTGGAAGTGAGAGAGGGACACTAAAACTGTTTTCAAACCTGAACTGCAAATAATCAACTGAGGAGGAGGCGATGGATTCTGATTGGCCCTCCATGGATCAACAGGAGAGAGGGAGGGAGAGCTAGCCCCTCACAAGATGGAGACTCCAAAAAATGCACTTCTTTTCTTTTCTAAAAGACGTGTTAGGTGGTGCGTTTCCATGACTTACAGGACGTCCCATCCTCTCTCCAACATGGCCGCTCCTCGCTCTCTCTCCTTCCACAAACTTTAACTCCACATCCATCTTTCACTGCATTCGGTGCTTTGTGCGGTATTTTTATTTTAGGATTTCCTGCTGCTCCCCGTCTCAGTTCTTTGACCTCTGCAGGATCTATTTTTGAGACTACATCTGACCTTTGTCCTCTGGCTTCTTATTTTTAGGTTAGTAAACAGTCTGAGAAACAGAAGAGGGGTTTCCCCATGCAGCATGCGTCGACACTTCTTCTTCTTCTGTAGAAAGACGGCGATAGGTTACTTCCTGTAAGTCCATTTTGACCCTAACCCAACACACAGATATAAAAAAACAAAAAGGCAGACGAGGGCCGACAGGTAGCGACGGAGCCGGACACACGTCATGCATCATGTTGGAGCTGAATCCCAGCTGTCCACAATACAAATGACAATAAGCAAAATATTGAAAATGAAAGAGATAAATCCACACACACACACCTCACATTTATTTATTTATTTTCTGAAGCTCGGTGGCGTCGGCCTCTTCCAGTCTCTGTCCATCAACACATCTGTTTGAATGTGTGAAGAGACCAATGAGGAGTCCTCCGAGAAAATGGTTTGAATGCATTGATCGCCTGAGTTTCCCTGCTGGATGTCGCCCCCTACAGGTACTTTCAGAGAACTACAGCTGCTGTCCGCTCTGGTCAACATGGAAGCAGCTTTTACTGTTCATCCGTCGTTGAAGCAAAATGTGCAATATCATCTTTACAACGAGAGGGAAACGTCCATGTTTGTTTTACTGTCTGGATGCAGAGACGTGAACTTCTCTGGGAGGGAAAATCACAAGTTCAGTCGTCTCTCTTTGCACGTTTCTTTAAAGTCGTCCTGTGGTGTCTCGTTTCAACACTGTTATGAAAATGTCCTCTAATGCAGCGCGGTCACACCTCCCACTCTGAGAGTCTGTTATTAAGCACAGTGTTCCCTTCTGTTCCAGGCTTTATCAATATAATTAGATATTGTGAATATGTGGTTATTAAAAAGCTGTTTAGTTAAATCACTATATCCTGAAGCATGTTTATTTGTGTTCTTTCACGCTCTGCTCCACCAAGCTCACAGTAATGACATCATCTTTAGTCTTTTATGTTGTTTAAGTATTTCAGTAAAAAAGTGGTATGAGCGTCAAAATCTGTACAATTACATAATCATCAAAACAATGATGTGCAATACTGTGAGGTGTTTCTAATTCATTTATTTGATTTAAAAACATTTAATTACAAAGTAATAGAGTTATGATAATGATGTTAAAAAAATTGATTGAAATAGGAGGAAGAATTAAATAATATAAATTAGGTCTGCTGCTAAATATGGCTGGATAAAATGTCCTTAGTGATTCAATAAAAAGCCGTTTTGATGCCGAATGTTTCGGCTCTAATTTCTGAGCTGACAGAAATAATCTGTTCCACTGGAAATATCTTCAATTCACATAAATGATTAAATTGAGATTTTTTATACAGGAAACTCGTTTACAGTAACATCCGCCAATCGCCTTCGTTGAGTGACGCGCCGGAACCGGAAGTACATCACTTGTTGTTGTTTTTTTCTGCTCGCAGAGTTCTCTCCTCCATCGGACACTTTGAGGAGTTTGAGCCAAAATG
Source organism: Labrus bergylta (assembly GCF_963930695.1). NCBI lineage: Eukaryota > Metazoa > Chordata > Actinopteri > Labriformes > Labridae > Labrus > Labrus bergylta. The sequence goes on along the minus strand of NC_089209.1, from coordinate 1,569,692 downwards.
GAGTACAAGCTGATCGTGGCGGTCTCCAGCTTCCCGAGTCTGTACGACCCGAGCTGCCCGACCTACAGAGACCTGAACACGAGGAGCGACTCGTGGAGACAAGTGTCGCAGCTCGTCGGTGTCCCCGGTGAGAGTTTCCGGTTCTGTGCTGCTTCATAAACAGTCCGTGCTAACACCAACACAGAGTTTATCTCATGAGGCTTCACGTGAGACGGCGTTAAAACATTTTACTCTTCTAGTCTTGACGGAATCCGTTCTTAAAGATCAAAACAAAGCAGGTCCGTCCCTAAATACAGTCCGATTTCTGGCGACACCCTCGTCCTGCGCACATTGGTTCCACCTGAGGATGTAACTGTTTGGAAAGCCGCTGTTATAATTATATTTTAATTTATATATTTTTAATTTCACATTTCCTAAACAAACACACCGTACACGCTTTGTTTTTTCCCTCAGGTTTTTTTGTTGTTGTTTTGTTTTCATTCCTGTTTTCTCTCTGTGTGCCTGTAAAATTGTCCTCCCCGTTTTGTCCTTTGTGTCACTATTTGTTTTTGTTATTTCACGAATAAAAGGAAAAAAATTAAATTAAAGATAATAATTTCACATTTCCATTTTTAAAAAGTACATCAACAACATCATTTCCCGAAATTCAATTGTTTGCATTTTTAAAATAAAAAGTGCTTTGAGCATGATCCAGTTAATCTGGATTTATTCAGGTCTGGAATTAATCGTGATTAATCAATTGCTATTTTGTCGCTTAAGGCGCACCGTAGTTAAGAAATGTTTCCTACTTATTTGTGTAATTGAGACGTTTACCTTCATCTTTTGGGGGGTAAATTAAAGCAATAAAAGACCCAATACCGGGTGCCCAGGACTTCTACGTTTGTTGCCATGGTAACACATACATGCATCAAATCAAGGTTTTTATTTTCTGGTTCGGTGATGACCAGAAGCTTTATTCTGAAGGTTATTTCCTCTCCTCCATCAGAGCCGGAGTGCAGGAGGAAGTGGAAGATGCTGCGGGACCAGCACAGGAGGGAGAGGCTGCGGGAGAAGGACAGACGGGAGAGCGGCATCGGCCTCCTGAACTACAGGCCGTGGAGGTATTCAGCCATCCTGTCCTTCTTGAACCCGTTTATTGACGCCAGGGCGGCGGGGACCAACGGCTGGGCTCTGGACCCGCAGCCCTACTTCCAGGCGTCTGAGGTGGTGGGCTGCAGCACGACCAGCGAGGCGCGCAGCGACGACGACGACAATTACGGTTAGTAGATGTAGATTTAACCTTCAGAGAACACGGGAGAGAGTTATTTCTGGCGTTTGGAGGGAAATGTAACGACGTGATATTTGTCTTTCTAGGTTTCGCTGTAGCGTACGCCACAACAACAACGACATCGTCCTCCTCCTCCTCAGAGTTCGTTCAGAGGAAGCGGCCATCTTCTGCCAACAGAGACACCGCCAGACTCAAAGAGGCGAAGGTCGAGGTGACCTCTGACCCCGCTGCTACAGACGACGGCGTGCAAACGCAACAAGCGCAGCAGGCTAACATGAGGGAGCTGTTTGAGACCATCATGCACTCGGTGACATCATTAGCCACGTCCCTCGCGTCCTCACAGTCGTCCTCGCAGCTCTCAGATCAGCTGACGCCTCCGTCCCCCTCGGCCGTGCAGCCTGATCTGCAGACGTCCCGCAACCCGCCGCCGCAGCCGCCGTCCAGGCTCCACCAGCTGAAGACGGAGGAGCAGCAGGAGGTCATGGAGGCGGAGCTTCTAGACCAAACGGACGGAGAGGAGGAGGAGTTTCACACGGCGGCGTCTCCGAGGCCGACCCGCGTCTGGAGGAGGAGGAGGAGCACGGAGGAGAGCCTGCTGGAGGAGCACCTGAGGAGGACGGAGGCCCGGGAGGCTCAGAGAGAGCGGGACGCGGAGAAGAGGGACGACGTGACGCTGTTTTTACTCAGCCTGGCGCCGGCCATGAGGAGACTCACCGCCGAGAAACAGTCGTGGCTCCGGACGAAGATTCAGCAGTTTGTGCACGAGGCCGAGTTTGGTGCTGCGGACTTTCAGTGATCCTCATTTGAAAAACTCTTATATGTAATGCCAGGATGAGCCTGCAGGGGGCGCTAGAACAAAGCCTTACAGAGACTCTCTTCTCCCAGCACTGGAGAGCAGCCCTCCCCCTGGCAGCCCTGCAGCATTCTGCCCCTCCTCCAGAAGGCTTCCAGTGAGCCGACCAATCAGAAGAAAGTGGGCATGTGGGGAGGCGGGACTTAAAGAGACAGCAGCTGGAGGTTTTTTGAGCTGCAGATCTCGTGAAGCTGCTCTGAAGGTTTCACAGACTGAAAGATGAAGATGACATATTTTAACTTTTTTTATAAATACTGTATGCATTACATGATAATCTGATTTAAGTAGGGATGCTACGATACCTCACAATTCAAATATGGACACCTTAAATGGATAAAAAAAAGATGCCAACGTTGGGTCATTTATTGTTTTCAGTTATCATAAATGTAAAATCTTTGGTATCTAATATCGTTAACAGATGTGTGGAATTTGCCATCAAAAAAGTTATTTTTGATGGATTCATTCCTCTGTCCAATGAAATTGAGTTTTTTCAAGTGTCTCCACTTTTCAATACTATTGATCATTAAAGGAGACATATTCTGAAGAATCCTCTTCTTCAGTGTTTCTGAACATATATCTGGGTAACCTGAGAGTCTACTGACCCACAACATGTGAAATAAACCCATCCAGTCCTTTGTTTGTGGTCTGCATAAGTCTTACAACACAGAGAAAAATGCTCTGTTTCAAATGTGCTCTCCTGAATTGGTCAATTCAGAATAAAAAATGGAAGTGTTCACAGAAATGTCCGACTTTAATACAGACCTTTGACTCAAACGGGTAACTATACTCATTCTTCCTCAGTTTGCTGGTTTATAACTGCCCTGCTCCTACTTGATGTGTGTATAACTACCTCCCTTTACGGGTTGTATTTGTCACATCTGTATGTAGATGACAGTACTCCAAGTTAAAGACTGTTACAGGAGTTGTTACGACAGCGTTATGTTTACGGCACTAGACTGCTTTACGACAGGCAGAACATGCTTTTGCACTGCGTTATTTTATCTCCTGAAAATGGAGCTGTATGTTGATCATCTACAATAAACCTGTGTGGAAAAAGTAACTCGACCCTCGATCATTCTACAATATTTAGAAGTTTTGTACCTCCTTATACTGAGAGTATACTTTACTTGATGTTTATATTCAACCCTGCTTTTATTTTGAAATAAAGTGAGTGTGACACCTTTTCTAAAATCTGAAAGGAGAAGTGTTTTTAAAAGAGAAATGTTCTCTGTTGTAAACAAGTATCTCTCTCAAACCGCTCCTCTTCCTGGAATGAATCGTAGTTCGATCAGCCCTCCCTCTTCTTCCTGCTCTCAAACACAGCCTGCTGCACTCGGTCCTCATACTTCCTGGTTCCCTCCCCTTTAGATCTACAGTTTGAGGATGGGTGTAACCAACAAGAGCTGCACAGTCACATGCACATCCACATGCTTTGTAGATCAGAGGTGAAACTTGTTTTCCGTTATGAGGAAGTGAAACTCAGACAGTCGTTGTTACCGAGAGGAGAAATGGCGCAGAAAGGAGTTCAGCTGGACCGGGAAACCTTCTCTTGTTCGATCTGTCTGTATCTCCTGAAGGATCCGGTGACTCTTTCCTGTGGACACAGCTACTGCATGAAGTGTATTAAAAGCCACTGGGATACAGAGGATGAGAAGATAGTCTACAGCTGCCCTCAGTGTAGACAGACCTTCACAGCGAGGCCTGACCTGAGGAAAAACACCATGTTGGCAGATTTAGTGGAGGAGCTGAAGAAGACTGGACTCCAAGCTGCTCCTGCTGATCACTGCTATGCTGGATCTGAAGATGTGGCCTGTGATGTCTGCACCGGGAGAAAACTGAAAGCCTGTAAGTCCTGTCTGCAGTGTCTGGCTTCTTACTGTGAGAAACACCTCCAGCCTCATTATGATTCACCTGCCTATACAAAACACAAGCTGGTGGAGCCCTCCAAGAAGCTCCAGGAGAACGTCTGCTCTCGTCATGATGAGGTGATGAAGATGTTCTGTCGCACTGATCAGCAGTCTATCTGTTATCTCTGCTCTGTGGACGAACACAAAGGTCATGACACAGTCTCAGCTGCAGCAGAAAGGAGTGAGAAGCAGAGAGAGCTGGAGGTGAGTCGACAAAACATCCAGCAGAGAATCCAGGACAGAGAGAAAGATGTGAAGCTGCTCCAACAGGAGGTGGAGGCTATCAATGGCTCTGCTGATAAAACAGTGGGGAACAGTGAGAAGATCTTCACTGAGCTGATCCGTCTCATGGAGAAAAGACGCTCTGATGTGAAGCAGCAGGTCAGATCCCAGCAGCAAACTGAAGTGAGTCGAGTCAGAGAGCTTCAGGAGAAGCTGGAGCAGGAGATCACTGAGCTGAAGAGGAGAGACGCTGAGATGAAGAAGCTGTCACACACACAGGACCACAACCAGTTTCTACACGACTACCCCTCACTGTCACCACTCAGTGAATCTACACACTCATCCAGCATCAAGATCCGTCCTCTGAGATACTTTGAGGACGTGACAGCGGCTGTGTCAGAAGTCAGAGATAAACTACAGGACGTCCTGAGAGAGAAATGGACAAACATCTCACAGACAGTGACTGAAGTGGATGTTTTACTGTCAGAACCACAGCCCAAGACCAGAGCTGAGTTCTTAAAATATTCATGTGACATCACACTGGATCCAAACACAGCACACACAAAGCTGTTATTATCTGATGGGAACAGAAAAGTAACATTTACGAGTCAGATCAATCCTTATTCTAGTCACCCAGACAGATTCACTGGAAGGGAGCAGGTCCTGAGTAAAGAGAGTCTGACTGGACGTTTTTACTGGGAAGTCGAGCAGAGAGGAAGACGAGTTTCTGTAGCAGTCACATACAAGAATATCAGCAGAGCAGGGAGTTCGAATGAGTGTAGATTTGGACGTAATGACAAATCTTGGGCGTTATATTGTTTCAACAACAGTTATAACTTTTGGTACAACAATGTCCACACTCCTGTCTCAGGTCCTCAGTCCTCCAGAGTAGGAGTGTACCTGGATCACAGAGCAGGTATTCTGTCCTTCTACAGCATCTCTGAAACCATGACTCTCCTCCACAGAGTCCAGACCACATTCACTCAGCCTCTACATGCTGGACTCAGGTTTTATTATGTTGGAGACTCTGCTGAGTTGTGTAAACTGAAATAGACAGAAGTCATTAATGAGACAGATGTTTAACTTGCTGTGTTTTAAATCTTCAACTTGATTTTTATCCACGCTCGTTGCTGAGATCTGATCGTAGTCACCTGTCAATCAAACTTTATGGGCGGTACTTTGACCTCTTCTCGTCTGTTCTGTAAATGTTTGAGTGTCTTTAAGTGACACTCCTTCCTGTGTCTGTTTAGCCGTGGACTCTTTCACTGCTCAGGATGACTTTTGTTCACCTGAACTGACATTTCTCTGAGTGATAAATATCAACTTCTCTCTGCTCTCCATGTTTGATTATTTGTTTTCATACATTTATATTTTCTGTTGTTTCTGTTCTGATTCAGGAGTCTGAAGAGAGAGAGAGAGAGAGAGCAGCAAACTTTTCTTTCATGCTGATTTTCTCTTCTCACCACTTTGTACATTTGTAGAAAATCTATAAAATCACACTTAAAGAAATGAGTTAGTCAGAATAAATGTTGTTGTTCATATTCAAAGTGATGTAAAAATGTCCTCTGAGGTGTTTTAAAAATGTAATCCTCCTGATTAAATCAATAAGGAGATAAATCATTGTTTTCTGTGAGTGGAGATTCTGATCAAACAAAGTGATTGTGTGGATGAAGTGAATGTGTTCATGAAATGATTGAACACACTTTACTGATTTGATGTGTGAACAAACTGAAGTTTTACATCCTGAATAAACTCACATGAACTAAATGTTTTCTTCTGGTCTTCATTGCAAACAATGGAAGCCCATTTCCACCAGCTGAAAAAATAAAAATGAAGACTTGGCTTCGTTGAGATTTTTTTTTTGCTCATAAATCGAAATCATGAGGTAAAAAGTCAAAACATTTAAAGGGGACATATTATTTAAAATCCTCTTCTTCAGTGTTTCTGAACATATATTTGGGTAACCTGAGAGTCTACTGACCCAAAACATGTGAAATAAACCCATCAAGTCCTTTGTTTCTGGTCTGCATAAGTCATACAACACAGCATTACATTTAAAGAGACCAAAACGGAGCGTTCTGAGAGAGCTGGTTTATAGAGGGTCACAAACCTCCTCTGGTGCTTGATTCATGTTATATTTTGACCAAAGCACAGCACAGATGTTTCATTTAGACCACAGAGGACTGTTTGAAAAGGTGGAGGAGGGGACTGTTTGAAAAGGTGGAGGAGGGGACTGTTTGAAAAGGTGGAGGAGGACTGTTTGAAAAGGTGGAGGAGGGGACTGTTTGAAAAGGTGGAGGAGGGGGACTGTTTGAAAAGGTGGAGGAGGACTGTTTGAAAAGGTGGAGGAGGGGACTGTTTGAAAAGGTGGAGGAGGGGACTGTTTGAAAAGGTGGAGGAGGACTGTTTGAAAAGGTGGAGGAGGGGGACTGTTTGAAAAGGTGGAGGAGGACTGTTTGAAAAGGTGGAGGAGGGGACTGTTTGAAAAGGTGGAGGAGGGGACTGTTTGAAAAGGTGGAGGAGGGGACTGTTTGAAAAGGTGGAGAACTGTTTGAAAAGGTGGAGAACTGTTTGAAAAGGTGGAGGAGGGGTCTGTTTGAAAAGGTGGAGGAGGGGGACTGTTTGAAAAGGTGGAGGAGGGGACTGTTTGAAAAGGTGGAGGAGGACTGTTTGAAAAGGTGGAGGAGGGGACTGTTTGAAAAGGTGGAGGAGGACTGTTTGAAAAGGTGGAGGAGGAGGGGACTGTTTGAAAAGGTGGAGGAGGGGACTGTTTGAAAAGGTGGAGGAGGAGGGGACTGTTTGAAAAGGTGGAGGGGGACTGTTTGAAAAGGTGGAGGAGGGGACTGTTTGAAAAGGTGGAGGAGGACTGTTTGAAAAGGTGGAGGAGGGGGACTGTTTGAAAAGGTGGAGGAGGACTGTTTGAAAAGGTGGAGGAGGGGACTGTTTGAAAAGGTGGAGGAGGGGACTGTTTGAAAAGGTGGAGGAGGACTGTTTGAAAAGGTGGAGGAGGGGGACTGTTTGAAAAGGTGGAGGAGGACTGTTTGAAAAGGTGGAGGAGGGGACTGTTTGAAAAGGTGGAGGAGGGGACTGTTTGAAAAGGTGGAGGAGGGGACTGTTTGAAAAGGTGGAGAACTGTTTGAAAAGGTGGAGAACTGTTTGAAAAGGTGGAGGAGGGGTCTGTTTGAAAAGGTGGAGGAGGAGGGGACTGTTTGAAAAGGTGGAGGGGGACTGTTTGAAAAGGTGGAGGAGGGGACTGTTTGAAAAGGTGGAGGAGGGGACTGTTTGAAAAGGTGGAGGAGGATGGGACTGTTTGAAAAGGTGGAGGAGGGGACTGTTTGAAAAGGTGGAGGAGGACTGTTTGAAAAGGTGGAGGAGGACTGTTTGAAAAGGTGGAGGAGGGGACTGTTTGAAAAGGTGGAGGAGGACTGTTTGAAAAGGTGGAGGAGGACTGTTTGAAAAGGTGGAGGAGGACTGTTTGAAAAGGTGGAGGAGGGGACTGTTTGAAAAGGTGGAGGAGGACTGTTTGAAAAGGTGGAGGAGGGGGCTGTTTGAAAAGGTGGAGGAGGGGACTGTTTGAAAAGGTGGAGGAGGACTGTTTGAAAAGGTGGAGGAGGACTGTTTGAAAAGGTGGAGGAGGAGGGGACTGTTTGAAAAGGTGGAGGGGGACTGTTTGAAAAGGTGGAGGAGGGGACTGTTTGAAAAGGTGGAGGAGGACTGTTTGAAAAGGTGGAGGAGGACTGTTTGAAAAGGTGGAGGAGGGGGCTGTTTGAAAAGGTGGAGGAGGGGACTGTTTGAAAAGGTGGAGGAGGACTGTTTGAAAAGGTGGAGGAGGACTGTTTGAAAAGGTGGAGGAGGGGGCTGTTTGAAAAGGTGGAGGAGGACTGTTTGAAAAGGTGGAGGAGGGGACTGTTTGAAAAGGTGGAGGAAGACTGTTTGAAAAGGTGGAGGAGGGGGACTGTTTGAAAAGGTGGAGGAGGGGACTGTTTGAAAAGGTGGAGGAGGACTGTTTGAAAAGGTGGAGGAGGACTGTTTGAAAAGGTGGAGGAGGACTGTTTGAAAAGGTGGAGGAGGAGGGGACTGTTTGAAAAGGTGGAGGAGGGGACTGTTTGAAAAGGTGGAGGAGGACTGTTTGAAAAGGTGGAGGAGGACTGTTTGAAAAGGTGGAGGAGGAGGGGACTGTTTGAAAAGGTGGAGGGGGACTGTTTGAAAAGGTGGAGGAGGGGACTGTTTGAAAAGGTGGAGGAGGGGACTGTTTGAAAAGGTGGAGGAGGATGGGACTGTTTGAAAAGGTGGAGGAGGGGACTGTTTGAAAAGGTGGAGGAGGACTGTTTGAAAAGGTGGAGGAGGACTGTTTGAAAAGGTGGAGGAGGGGACTGTTTGAAAAGGTGGAGGAGGACTGTTTGAAAAGGTGGAGGAGGACTGTTTGAAAAGGTGGAGGAGGACTGTTTGAAAAGGTGGAGGAGGAGGGGACTGTTTGAAAAGGTGGAGGGGGACTGTTTGAAAAGGTGGAGGAGGGGACTGTTTGAAAAGGTGGAGGAGGACTGTTTTAAAATGTGGAGGAGGACTGTTTGAAAAGGTGGAGGAGGGGACTGTTTGAAAAGGTGGAGGAGGACTGTTTGAAAAGGTGGAGGAGGACTGTTTGAAAAGGTGGAGGAGGGGGCTGTTTGAAAAGGTGGAGGAGGGGACTGTTTGAAAAGGTGGAGGAGGGGACTGTTTGAAAAGGTGGAGGAGGATGGGACTGTTTGAAAAGGTGGAGGAGGGGACTGTTTGAAAAGGTGGAGGAGGACTGTTTGAAAAGGTGGAGGAGGACTGTTTGAAAAGGTGGAGGAGGGGACTGTTTGAAAAGGTGGAGGAGGACTGTTTGAAAAGGTGGAGGAGGACTGTTTGAAAAGGTGGAGGAGGACTGTTTGAAAAGGTGGAGGAGGACTGTTTGAAAAGGTGGAGGAGGAGGGGACTGTTTGAAAAGGTGGAGGAGGGGACTGTTTGAAAAGGTGGAGGAGGACTGTTTGAAAAGGTGGAGGAGGACTGTTTGAAAAGGTGGAGGAGGAGGGGACTGTTTGAAAAGGTGGAGGGGGACTGTTTGAAAAGGTGGAGGAGGGGACTGTTTGAAAAGGTGGAGGAGGGGACTGTTTGAAAAGGTGGAGGAGGATGGGACTGTTTGAAAAGGTGGAGGAGGGGACTGTTTGAAAAGGTGGAGGAGGACTGTTTGAAAAGGTGGAGGAGGACTGTTTGAAAAGGTGGAGGAGGGGACTGTTTGAAAAGGTGGAGGAGGACTGTTTGAAAAGGTGGAGGAGGACTGTTTGAAAAGGTGGAGGAGGACTGTTTGAAAAGGTGGAGGAGGACTGTTTGAAAAGGTGGAGGAGGAGGGGACTGTTTGAAAAGGTGGAGGAGGGGACTGTTTGAAAAGGTGGAGGAGGACTGTTTGAAAAGGTGGAGGAGGACTGTTTGAAAAGGTGGAGGAGGAGGGGACTGTTTGAAAAGGTGGAGGGGGACTGTTTGAAAAGGTGGAGGAGGGGACTGTTTGAAAAGGTGGAGGAGGACTGTTTGAAAATGTGGAGGAGGACTGTTTGAAAAGGTGGAGGAGGGGACTGTTTGAAAAGGTGGAGGAGGACTGTTTGAAAAGGTGGAGGAGGACTGTTTGAAAAGGTGGAGGAGGGGACTGTTTGAAAAGGTGGAGGAGGACTGTTTGAAAAGGTGGAGGAGGACTGTTTGAAAAGGTGGAGGAGGGGACTGTTTGAAAAGGTGGAGGAGGACTGTTTGAAAAGGTGGAGGAGGACTGTTTGAAACGGTGGAGGAGGACTGTTTGAAAAGGTGGAGGTGGAGGGGACTGTTTGAAAAGGTGGAGGGGGACTGTTTGAAAAGGTGGAGGAGGGGACTGTTTGAAAAGGTGGAGGAGGACTGTTTGAAAAGGTGGAGGAGGACTGTTTGAAAAGGTGGAGGAGGACTGTTTGAAAAGGTGGAGGAGGAGGGGACTGTTTGAAAAGGTGGAGGAGGGGACTGTTTGAAAAGGTGGAGGAGGACTGTTTGAAAAGGTGGAGGAGGACTGTTTGAAAAGGTGGAGGAGGACTGTTTTAAAAGGTGGAGGAGGACTGTTTGAAAAGGTGGAGGAGGACTGTTTGAAAAGGTGGAGGAGGAGGGGACTGTTTGAAAAGGTGGAGGAGGGGACTGTTTGAAAAGGTGGAGGAGGACTGTTTGAAACGGTGGAGGAGGACTGTTTGAAAAGGTGGAGGGGGACTGTTTGAAAAGGTGGAGGAGGGGACTGTTTGAAAAGGTGGAGGAGGACTGTTTGAAAAGGTGGAGGAGGACTGTTTGAAAAGGTGGAGGAGGAGGGGACTGTTTGAAAAGGTGGAGGAGGACTGTTTGAAAAGGTGGAGGAGGACTGTTTGAAAAGGTGGAGGAGGGGACTGTTTGAAAAGGTGGAGGGGGACTGTTTGAAAAGGTGGAGGAGGAGGACTGTTTGAAAAGGTGGAGGAGGGGACTGTTTGAAAAGGTGGAGGAGGACTGTTTGAAAAGGTGGAGGAGGACTGTTTGAAAAGGTGGAGGAGGGGGCTGTTTGAAAAGGTGGAGGAGGGGACTGTTTGAAAAGGTGGAGGAGGGGACTGTTTGAAAAGGTGGAGGAGGATGGGACTGTTTGAAAAGGTGGAGGAGGGGACTGTTTGAAAAGGTGGAGGAGGACTGTTTGAAAAGGTGGAGGAGGACTGTTTGAAAAGGTGGAGGAGGACTGTTTGAAAAGGTGGAGGAGGACTGTTTGAAAAGGTGGAGGAGGACTGTTTGAAAAGGTGGAGGAGGAGGGGACTGTTTGAAAAGGTGGAGGAGGGGACTGTTTGAAAAGGTGGAGGAGGACTGTTTGAAAAGGTGGAGGAGGACTGTTTGAAAAGGTGGAGGAGGAGGGGACTGTTTGAAAAGGTGGAGGGGGACTGTTTGAAAAGGTGGAGGAGGGGACTGTTTGAAAAGGTGGAGGAGGACTGTTTGAAAATGTGGAGGAGGACTGTTTGAAAAGGTGGAGGAGGGGACTGTTTGAAAAGGTGGAGGAGGACTGTTTGAAAAGGTGGAGGAGGACTGTTTGAAAAGGTGGAGGAGGGGGCTGTTTGAAAAGGTGGAGGAGGGGACTGTTTGAAAAGGTGGAGGAGGGGACTGTTTGAAAAGGTGGAGGAGGATGGGACTGTTTGAAAAGGTGGAGGAGGGGACTGTTTGAAAAGGTGGAGGAGGACTGTTTGAAAAGGTGGAGGAGGGGACTGTTTGAAAAGGTGGAGGAGGACTGTTTGAAAAGGTGGAGGAGGACTGTTTGAAAAGGTGGAGGAGGGGACTGTTTGAAAAGGTGGAGGGGGACTGTTTGAAAAGGTGGAGGAGGACTGTTTGAAAAGGTGGAGGAGGACTGTTTGAAAAGGTGGAGGAGGACTGTTTGAAAAGGTGGAGGAGGAGGGGACTGTTTGAAAAGGTGGAGGGGGACTGTTTGAAAAGGTGGAGGAGGGGACTGTTTGAAAAGGTGGAGGAGGACTGTTTGAAAAGGTGGAGGAGGACTGTTTGAAAAGGTGGAGGAGGAGGGGACTGTTTGAAAAGGTGGAGGAGGGGACTGTTTGAAAAGGTGGAGGGGGACTGTTTGAAAAGGTGGAGGAGGAGGACTGTTTTAAAAGGTGGAGGAGGACTGTTTGAAAAGGTGGAGGAGGGGGACTGTTTGAAAAGGTGGAGGAGGGGACTGTTTGAAAAGGTGGAGGAGGACTGTTTTAAAAGGTGGAGGAGGACTGTTTGAAAAGGTGGAGGAGGAGGGGACTGTTTGAAAAGGTGGAGGAGGGGACTGTTTGAAAAGGTGGAGGAGGACTGTTTGAAACGGTGGAGGAGGACTGTTTGAAAAGGTGGAGGAGGAGGGGACTGTTTGAAAAGGTGGAGGGGGACTGTTTGAAAAGGTGGAGGAGGGGACTGTTTGAAAAGGTGGAGGAGGACTGTTTGAAAAGGTGGAGGAGGACTGTTTGAAAAGGTGGAGGAGGAGGGGACTGTTTGAAAAGGTGGAGGGGGACTGTTTGAAAAGGTGGAGGAGGGGACTGTTTGAAAAGGTGGAGGAGGACTGTTTGAAAAGGTGGAGGAGGACTGTTTGAAAAGGTGGAGGAGGGGACTGTTTGAAAAGGTGGAGGAGGACTGTTTGAAAAGGTGGAGGAGGACTGTTTGAAAAGGTGGAGGAGGGGACTGTTTGAAAAGGTGGAGGGGGACTGTTTGAAAAGGTGGAGGAGGAGGACTGTTTGAAAAGGTGGAGGAGGACTGTTTGAAAAGGTGGAGGAGGGGGACTGTTTGAAAAGGTGGAGGAGGGGACTGTTTGAAAAGGTGGAGGAGGACTGTTTGAAAAGGTGGAGGAGGAGGGGACTGTTTGAAAAGGTGGAGGAGGGGACTGTTTGAAAAGGTGGAGGAGGGGACTGTTTGAAAAGGTGGAGGAGGGGACTGTTTGAAAAGGTGGAGGAGGACTGTTTGAAACGGTGGAGGAGGACTGTTTGAAAAGGTGGAGGAGGACTGTTTGAAAAGAGGACTGTTTGAAAAGGTGGAGGAGGACTGTTTGAAAAGAGGACTGTTTGAAAAGGTGGAGGAGGACTGTTTGAAAAGGTGGAGGAGGACTGTTTGAAAAGAGGACTGTTTGAAAAGGTGGAGGAGGGGACTGTTTGAAAAGATGGAGGAGGACTGTTTGAAAAGGTGGAGGAGGACTGTTTGAAAAGAGGACTGTTTGAAAAGGTGGAGGAGGGGACTGTTTGAAAAGATGGAGGAGGACTGTTTGAAAAGGTGGAGGAGGAGGATCATATGTCCCCTTTAAAATAATGCAAACTGCATCGTCATGGTGTTGAAAAGCATCCGGTGGAGGAGGAGGACTGTTTGAAAAGGTGGAGGAGGGGGACTGTTTGAAAAGGTGGAGGAGGGGACTGTTTGAAAAGGTGGAGGAGGACTGTTTGAAAAGGTGGAGGAGGAGGGGACTGTTTGAAAAGGTGGAGGAGGGGACTGTTTGAAAAGGTGGAGGAGGGGACTGTTTGAAAAGGTGGAGGAGGACTGTTTGAAAAGAGGACTGTTTGAAAAGGTGGAGGAGGACTGTTTGAAAAGGTGGAGGAGGACTGTTTGAAAAGAGGACTGTTTGAAAAGGTGGAGGAGGACTGTTTGAAAAGAGGACTGTTTGAAAAGGTGGAGGAGGACTGTTTGAAAAGGTGGAGGAGGACTGTTTGAAAAGAGGACTGTTTGAAAAGGTGGAGGAGGGGACTGTTTGAAAAGATGGAGGAGGACTGTTTGAAAAGGTGGAGGAGGACTGTTTGAAAAGAGGACTGTTTGAAAAGGTGGAGGAGGGGACTGTTTGAAAAGATGGAGGAGGACTGTTTGAAAAGGTGGAGGAGGAGGATCATATGTCCCCTTTAAAATAATGCAAACTGCATCGTCATGGTGTTGAAAAGCATCCGGGATTGGAAAAGGTTGTCAAATTAATATATATATTGCAGTGCTATTTTTTAACCAGCAGAGGGCGCTGTCTGCTTTTGGCATATCTTGTTCAACGTCAGTAGTTGAAGAAGAGTTGCATTATTATGAGAGCAACTTTACAGCCCTGAAGTTAAAAAACAGTATTACACTAGAAGGGACCATCGAACCACAGCAGCAACAGAACACAAATAATATTTTACATTACATACAGAAATTAAAGAATCATATTTATTCTGAAAGGAAGAATGATCGACATGTTCCTCATCAATAAATCATAAAGTCTGTCCTGTGTAAATGTGTCTCTGAGTCCTGACTGTCTACAATGAGGGAGAAGCTCGAGTCCCGCTGGCTGTGTTGTTGTCAGAGCTGTGTTTACATGGACGGGACGGCCGGCTCCTCCCCTTGTGTATAAAAGCTGTTTTAGTCAAGAACTAGAGAGAAGAAGAAGAACATACTCACTGATTATTTGGATGTTAGTAAGAGTTTTTAGATCACGCTCATTCTGTGTCAGTTTACATGAAATGTGAAGCTACCAGCTAACTAAAGAGCGCTAACATTAGCATGCTAACACAACAATGTGAAGCTACGAGCTAACTAAAGAGCGCTAACATTAGCATGCTGACACAACAATGTGAAGCTACGAGCTAACTACAGAGCGCTAACATTAGCATGCTAACACAACAATGTGAAGCTACGAGCTAACTAAAGAGCGCTAACATTAGCCTGCTAACACAACAATGTGAAGCTACGAGCTAACTAAAGAGCGCTAACATTAGCATGCTAACACAACAATTCAGGACACAGCTGATGTGAAGCTATGAGCTAACTAAAGAGCGCTAACATTAGCATGCTAACACAACAATGTGAAGCTATGAGCTAACTAAAGAGCGCTGACATTAGCATGCTAACACAACAATGTGAAGCTACGAGCTAACTAAAGAGCGCTAACATTAGCATGCTAACACAACAATGTGAAGCTATGAGCTAACTAAAGAGCGCTGACATTAGCATGCTAACACAACAATGTGAAGCTACGAGCTAACTAAAGAGCGCTAACATTAGCATGCTAACACAACAATGCAGGACACAGCTGATGTGAAGCTATGAGCTAACTTAAGAGCGCTAACATTAGCATGCTAACACAACAATGTGAAGCTACGAGCACTAACATTAGCATGCTAACACAACAATGCAGGACACAGCTAATGTACAGCTACGAGCTAACTAAAGAGCGCTAACATTAGCATGCTAACACAACAATGTGAAGCTACGAGCGCTAACATTAGCATGCTAACACAACAATGCAGGACACAGCTGATGTGAAGCTACGAGCTAACTAAAGAGCGCTGACATTAGCATGCTAACACAACAATGTGAAGCTACGAGCTAACTAAAGAGCGCTAACATTAGCATGCTACCACAACAATTCAGGACACAGCTGATATGAAGCTATGAGCTAACTAAAGAGCGCTAACATTAGCATGCTAACACAACAATGTGAAGCTACGAGCTGACTAAAGAGCGCTGACATTAGCATGCTAACACAACAATGTGAAGCTACGAGCGCTAACATTAGCATGCTATCACAACAATGCAGGACACAGCTGATGTGAAGCTACGAGCTAACTAAAGAACGCTAACATTAGCATGCTAACACAACAATGTGAAGCTACGAGCTAACTAAAGAGCGCTAACATTAGCATGCTAACACAACAATTCAGGACACAGCTGATGTGAAGCTACGAGCTAACTAAAGAGCACTAACATTAGCATGCTAACACAACAATGTGAAGCTACGAGCTAACTAAAGAGCGCTAACATTAGCATGCTAACACAACAATGTGAAGCTACGAGCTAACTAAAGAGCGCTAACATTAGCATGCTAACACAACAATTCAGGACACAGCTGATGTGAAGCTACGAGCTAACTAAAGAGCGCTAACATTAGCATGCTAACACAACAATGTGAAGCTATGAGCTAACTAAAGAGCGCTAACATTAGCATGCTAACACAACAATGTGAAGCTACGAGCTAACTAAAGAGCGCTAACATTAGCATGCTAACACAACAATTCAGGACACAGCTGATGTGAAGCTATGAGCTAACTAAAGAGCGCTAACATTAGCATGCTAACACAACAATGTGAAGCTACGAGCTGACTAAAGAGCACTAACATTAGCATGCTAACACAACAATGTGAAGCTACGAGCTAACTAAAGAGCGCTAACATTAGCATGCTAACACAACAATTCAGGACACAGCTGATGTGAAGCTACGAGCTAACTAAAGAGCGCTAACATTAGCATGCTAACACAACAATGTGAAGCTATGAGCTAACTAAAGAGCGCTAACATTAGCATGCTAACACAACAATGTGAAGCTACGAGCTAACTAAAGAGCGCTAACATTAGCATGCTAACACAACAATTCAGGACACAGCTGATGTGAAGCTATGAGCTAACTAAAGAGCGCTAACATTAGCATGCTAACACAACAATGTGAAGCTACGAGCTGACTAAAGAGCACTAACATTAGCATGCTAACACAACAATGTGAAGCTACGAGCTAACTAAAGAGCGCTAACATTAGCATGCTAACACAACAATTCAGGACACAGCTGATGTGAAGCTATGAGCTAACTAAAGAGCGCTAACATTAGCATGCTAACACAACAATGTGAAGCTATGAGCTAACTAAAGAGCGCTGACATTAGCATGCTAACACAACAATGTGAAGCTATGAGCTAACTAAAGAGCGCTAACATTAGCATGCTAACACAACAATTCAGGACACAGCTGATGTGAAGCTATGAGCTAACTAAAGAGCGCTAACATTAGCATGCTAACACAACAATGTGAAGCTATGAGCTAACTAAAGAGCGCTAACATTAGCATGCTAACACAACAATGTGAAGCTACGAGCTAACTAAAGAGCACTAACATTAGCATGCTAACACAACAATGTGAAGCTACGAGCTAACTAAAGAGCGCTAACATTAGCATGCTAACACAACAATGTGAAGCTACGAGCTAACTAAAGAGCGCTAACATTAGCATGCTAACACAACAATTCAGGACACAGCTGATGTGAAGCTATGAGCTAACTAAAGAGCGCTAACATTAGCATGCTAACACAACAATGTGAAGCTATGAGCTAACTAAAGAGCGCTAACATTAGCATGCTAACACAACAATGTGAAGCTACGAGCTAACTAAAGAGCGCTAACATTAGCATGCTAACACAACAATTCAGGACACAGCTGATGTGAAGCTATGAGCTAACTAAAGAGCGCTAACATTAGCATGCTAACACAACAATGTGAAGCTACGAGCTGACTAAAGAGCACTAACATTAGCATGCTAACACAACAATGTGAAGCTACGAGCTAACTAAAGAGCGCTAACATTAGCATGCTAACACAACAATTCAGGACACAGCTGATGTGAAGCTATGAGCTAACTAAAGAGCGCTAACATTAGCATGCTAACACAACAATGTGAAGCTACGAGCTAACTAAAGAGCGCTAACATTAGCATGCTAACACAACAATTCAGGACACAGCTGATGTGAAGCTATGAGCTAACTAAAGAGCGCTAACATTAGCATGCTAACACAACAATGTGAAGCTATGAGCTAACTAAAGAGCGCTAACATTAGCATGCTAACACAACAATGTGAAGCTACGAGCTAACTAAAGAGCGCTAACATTAGCATGCTAACACAACAATTCAGGACACAGCTGATGTGAAGCTATGAGCTAACTAAAGAGCGCTAACATTAGCATGCTAACACAACAATGTGAAGCTATGAGCTAACTAAAGAGCGCTAACATTAGCATGCTAACACAACAATGTGAAGCTACGAGCTAACTAAAGAGCGCTAACATTAGCATGCTAACACAACAATTCAGGACACAGCTGATGTGAAGCTATGAGCTAACTAAAGAGCGCTAACATTAGCATGCTAACACAACAATGTGAAGCTATGAGCTAACTAAAGAGCGCTAACATTAGCATGCTAACACAACAATGTGAAGCTACGAGCTAACTAAAGAGCGCTAACATTAGCATGCTAACACAACAATTCAGGACACAGCTGATGTGAAGCTATGAGCTAACTAAAGAGCGCTAACATTAGCATGCTAACACAACAATGTGAAGCTACGAGCTGACTAAAGAGCACTAACATTAGCATGCTAACACAACAATGTGAAGCTACGAGCTAACTAAAGAGCGCTAACATTAGCATGCTAACACAACAATGTGAAGCTATGAGCTAACTAAAGAGCGCTAACATTAGCATGCTAACACAACAATGTGAAGCTACGAGCTAACTAAAGAGCGCTAACATTAGCATGCTAACACAACAATTCAGGACACAGCTGATGTGAAGCTATGAGCTAACTAAAGAGCGCTAACATTAGCATGCTAACACAACAATGTGAAGCTATGAGCTAACTAAAGAGCGCTAACATTAGCATGCTAACACAACAATGTGAAGCTACGAGCTAACTAAAGAGCGCTAACATTAGCATGCTAACACAACAATTCAGGACACAGCTGATGTGAAGCTATGAGCTAACTAAAGAGCGCTAACATTAGCATGCTAACACAACAATGTGAAGCTACGAGCTGACTAAAGAGCGCTAACATTAGCATGCTAACACAACAATGTGAAGCTACGAGCTGACTAAAGAGCACTAACATTAGCATGCTAACACAACAATGTGAAGCTACGAGCTAACTAAAGAGCGCTAACATTAGCATGCTAACACAACAATTCAGGACACAGCTGATGTGAAGCTATGAGCTAACTAAAGAGCGCTAACATTAGCATGCTAACACAACAATGTGAAGCTACGAGCTGACTAAAGAGCACTAACATTAGCATGCTAACACAACAATGTGAAGCTATGAGCTAACTAAAGAGCGCTAACATTAGCATGCTAACACAACAATGTGAAGCTACGAGCTAACTAAAGAGCGCTAACATTAGCATGCTAACACAACAATGTGAAGCTACGAGCTGACTAAAGAGCGCTAACATTAGCATGCTAACACAACAATGTGAAGCTACGAGCTAACTAAAGAGCGCTAACATTAGCATGCTAACACAACAATGTGAAGCTACGAGCTGACTAAAGAGCGCTAACATTAGCATGCTAACACAACAATGCAGGACACAGCTGATTGCAGCTTAAGCCGAGGGCGATTCCGTACGCTGCTTGCTCTTGATTACTTCCTCTGTGAACGTGATTGGAGGGGGGTTGGAGGCGTGTCTCTGGAGGAGAGCGGAGGCTTCAGGATGGAGGAGGCGTGGCCTAACAGCAGTTTGTTTTGGTTTCATGCTGGTGCTCAAAGGCGACACCTACTGGATCAAAAAGTCTCACATTCTGCCTTTAACTTGACTTCCTAAAATTGGGAAAATCATGGAGTACGATGTTAAACTGTATCCTGATACAAATCATATCATGAGTTTAAGTATCTTTACATCCTTAACTTTAACTTCAGACTTCTTTCCATTTATATAAAACTATCAAAACCTCGTCTTTCTCACGTTTTTGTGCTTTTTCAATAAAATCCTCTGGTAAAATACTTTTGTTTTTGTTTTTGTTTTTATACGTCAAATATTCATCAAAGTGAACGCAGCGTCATTCTTTATGTTCAGAAAAAGTCCACATGTTGTCCGTCTGTCCGTTTGTTTTGACCATCTGTTGATGTGAACTGTACGACATGAGATAAAATATAATGCCAGACTGTAGATTTGTATTATTTTACATTTTAACACAAGTGATTATATCTTATTTACACCAGAGTGAATAAATAAGAAGAATATAAAAACAGATTTTGCCAATAAAAAAAAAGATGATTTTAGAAACATAAACGGTAATAGTAGCACCGGATGTTTATTATATTTTATAAATACTTATAATAATTTTTGTTGATCAAAAAACCTTTCATATATCAATAAAAATGGTCATAATCAGCGCTGGTGTTGATTTTATGTCGAGGACACTCCGCCACCTATGGAAGTCTCGCGAGATTTACAACTCTACAGCGGCCGTCATCCGGGTAGTTTGGACAGCGGGATCAAAACACGGAAGTGGGTGCAGTGTGAAGTTGTCAGTGGACTCGAGGAGCAGAGGAGCTGTCGGACCGTCGAAATGAACAATATTATATTATATTAAACAGTTCTGAACATTTATTAGTTTTTTATTAACGCGTCGACGTGACGTCAGAGTCTGAAAGAAGCCGTGGTTAAAGTGTGAGTACTGACGAGCTGTTGTTAAATAAATATATTAAAGTCCAACATGTTATGAAAACGTTAATTTAACTACTACACTAATATTATGAAGCCCTCTAATACATGTTTCTGTTCTATTAAAAAACACACTAACTAGGGAACTATAAAACTTAAATAATGTTTAATTATTTAAATAAAACCCATAGTGTCTTCAGTTTATTACACCTATCACAGATTTTCAAAATAAAATGACTTAATTATCAAATTGTTCTGATGCAGTTTGTAAAGTTTACCTCTAATTTTCTCTCAAAGTAAACTGTAAAATCATCTTCAAATGTACCACAGCCAGGGACATGAGTTTCTTGTTGTCTATTAAAATGAAAAAATGAAAAATAAATGTCAAATATGTATTTTAAAAGTGTTTAAGTCGAATTTGTGCAGGTTATCCCTTTAATCTTCTGAGTTATTAAACGTGAAAACTCTTTTTCCAATTCAAATGTTCTTATAAAACAGAAATAAACAACAGAAGTTGACCAATGTGCTGCACATTAAAGAGTCTGAGGGACGAGAGTTGAATATAAGAATCAGCTGTGAAGTCTCTGTGCTGCACATCAGCTTCATGCTTTGTTTTAGATGTAAAATGTAAAATATAAATCAATTATTATTTCAGGTTATTCATGATTTTCTAACTGACACATGCTAAAAGGAAAACAAATAGAAGGTTTTAAT
>NC_089209.1:1524029-1541529 GCF_963930695.1 Labrus bergylta | reverse complement strand
TCCATCCATCCATCCTTCAGTCCATCCATCCATCCTTTAGTCCGTCCATCCATCCATTCATCCATCCATCCATCCATCCTTCAATCCATCCATCTATCCATCCATCCATCCATCCATCCTTCAGTCCATCCATCTATCATCCATCCATCCATCCATCCTTCAGTCCATCCATCCATCCTTTAGTCCATACATCCATCCATCCTTCAATCCATCCATCCATCCTTCAATCCATCCATACATCCATCCATACATCCATCCATCCATCCATCCTTCAATCCATCCATACATCCATCCATCCTTCAGTCCATCCATCCTTAAATCCATCCATTCCTCCATCCATCCTTCAGTCCATCCATCCTTCAATCCATCCATTCATCCATCCATCCTTCAATCCATCCATTCATCCATCCATCCTTCAATCCATCCATTCATCCATCCATCCTTCAGTCCATCCATCCTTCAATCCATCCATACATCCATCCATCCTTCAGTCCATCCATCCATCCTTCAATCCATCCATACATCCATCCATCCTTCAGTCCATCCATCCTTCAATCCATCCATTCATCCATCCATCCTTCAGTCCATCCATCCATCCTTCAGTCCATCCATCCTTCAGTCCATCCATCCATCCTTTAGTCCATCCATCCATCCATCCATCCTTTAGTCCATCCATCCATCCATCCATCCATCCGTCATCAGCAGTTAGCAGAAGGCTCGTGATAGCTGGTTAGCATCAAATAGTTGACCGGAGATTTCCACACAATTCTTAATTTTAAGGGGCGGCTGTGGCTCAGTTGGTAGAGTGGGTCGTCTCTCAGCTGGAAGGTCGTGGGTTCGATCCCCAGCACCTGTAAGATTTCATTTTCATATCCACATCAAAACAAAGAGGAACTGATTCATCTTTGAGCTGTGAGTTTGGAGACTTCACGTTTTACACCTTTTATAATAAAAAACGTCCACAGATAATTTGTAGTTCTCAGAAGGCTCGGGATAGCCCATCCATCATCCATCATCCATCCATCATCCATCATCCATCCATCCATCCTTCAGTCCATCCATACATCCATCCATCATCCATCCATCCATCCATCCCTCCTTCAATCCATCCATACATCCCTCCTTCAGTCCATCCATCCATCATCCATCATCCATCCATCCCTCCTTCAGTCCATCCATACATCCATCCATCATCCATCCATCCATCCATCCCTCCTTCAATCCATCCATACATCCATCCATCCAACCTTTAGTCCATCCATCCATCCATCCATCCCTCCTTCAATCCATCCATCCCTCCTTCAATCTATCCATTCATCCATCCATCTATACATCCATCCATCCATCCAACCATCCATCCAACCTTTAGTCCATCCATCCATCCTTCAGTCCATCCATCCATCCATCCTTCAGTCCATCCATCCATCCTTTAGTCCGTCCATCCATCCATTCATCCATCCATCCATCCATCCTTCAATCCATCCATCTATCCATCCATCCATCCATCCATCCTTCAGTCCATCCATCCATCCTTCAGTCCATCCATCTATCCATCATCCATCCATCCATCCTTCAGTCCATCCATCCATCCTTTAGTCCATCCATCCATCCATCCATCCTTCAATCCATCCATCCATCCATCCTTCAATCCATCCATCCATCCATCCATCCATCCATCCATCCATCCATCCATCCTTCAATCCATCCATACATCCATCCTTCAGTCCATCCATCCTTAAATCCATCCATTCCTCCATCCATCCTTCAGTCCATCCATCCTTCAATCCATCCATTCATCCATCCATCCTTCAGTCCATCCATCCATCCTTCAGTCCATCCATCCATCCTTCAGTCCATCCATCCATCCTTTAGTCCATCCATCCATCCATCCATCCTTTAGTCCATCCATCCATCCATCCATCCATCCATCCTTTAGTCCATCCATCCATCCATCCATCAGTCCATCCATCCATCCATTAGTCCATCCATCCATCCTTCAGTCCATCCATCCATCCTTTAGTCCATCCATCCATCCATCCATCCATCCTTTAGTCCATCCATCCATCCATCCATTAGTCCATCCATCCATCCATCCTTCAGTCCATCCATCCATCCATCCTTTAGTCCATCCATCCATCCATCCATCAGTCCATCCATCCATCCTTCAGTCCATCCATCCATCCTTTAGTCCATCCATCCATCCATCCATCCATCCATCCTTTAGTCCATCCATCCATCCATCCTTCAGTCCATCCATCCATCCTTTAGTCCATCCATCTATCCATCCTTTAGTCCATCCATCCATCCATCCTTCAGTCCATCCATCCATCCTTTAGTCCATCCATCCATCCATCCATCAGTCCATCCATCCATCCATCCATCCATCCATCCATCCATCCATCCATCCATCAGTCCATCCATCCATCCTTTAGTCCATCCATCCATCCATCCTTCAGTCCATCCATCCATCCTTTAGTCCATCCATCCATCCATCCTTTAGTCCATCCATCCATCCATCCTTCAGTCCATCCATCCATCCTTTAGTCCATCCATCCATCAGTCCATCCATCCATCCATCCATCCATCCATCCATCCATCAGTCCATCCATCCATCCTTCAGTCCATCCATCCATCCTTTAGTCCATCCATCCATCCATCCATCCATCCATCCTTTAGTCCATCCATTCATCCATCCATCCTTTAGTCCATCCATCCATCCATCCGTCATCAGCAGTTAGCAGAAGGCTCGTGATAGCTGGTTAGCATCAAATAGTTGACCGGAGATTTCCACACAATTCTTAATTTTAAGGGGCGGCTGTGGCTCAGTTGGTAGAGTGGGTCGTCTCTCAGCTGGAAGGTCGTGGGTTCGATCCCCAGCACCTACAGCCACATGTACTTTTACATTCAGTTGTCAAGCCTGAATAAATGTTGTTTTTCATTTTTTTTAACCAGTAAGAATGTTAAGTTAAATCCTTAATGTATAAATATATTCTTATTCTTATTTACTATGTATCTATTCTTATATTGTTTTATTTGCTCTGATAACCTGCTGCTGTAACACCACAATTTCCCATCATAAAGTAATTCTATTCTACTCTATGTACGACATGTCCTTTGGTAAGACACTGAACCTCAGTGTGTGAATGTGTAGGTGTGACCTGCGGTGGAAAAGCACTTATGAGTAGTCAGAAGAGTAGAAACTTTCTCTCTCACAAACATAACAGGAGACTGACCCCTTGTGGCGCTTTTTGGTACTGCAATGACATTCTGGCTGTTACAAACTTCTCCAAATACATTTTAACGATGATTATTTAATTTGTTTGTCTTAATTTGTCCTTGTTTTTTACTCGCATTGTTTTTTTTTTCAAAATATTCAAACTTGGACGCAGAGTCAGTCTGCTAACACTCTCCTGAGAACACGGGACGTCAGGTCAATAAAACCCGTTAACGAGGATTTATCTGAGGTAACTGAACGGCCGAGTCTGAAGGTGAAGTGATGTCTGTTGGTTTGTTTCAGAGGAGGCGATCAGATAAGTGCTGCAGTGAAGCTCTGGAGCTCTGCTAAATGGTTTAGAGAGCGAGCACATGACGTCCGTAATGAAACGATCAGACTGAACATGTTCGGTTTATCTCCGTGTTCTCATCTGATCGACAGGTCACAGAAACGACCGCCATGAACTCAGAGACAGACAGACACTGGGTCTCTTCCTCTGGGTTTACTTTGAGTTTACTGGTGTTTGTTTGTTAAATAATGTCGTACATCTCGGGTCCAATAATGGTGGCTGGGCGTAAAGCGGTTGTTTTGGGGAGCGGAGGTGCTGACAGGAAGTGAACGGAGGTGACCAGTGGGCGCGCACTGTAGCTGTTCCCACTCAACGTTCTTGAAGCCAAAATACGGGCGCTTCCATCTTGCGATTTTGGAGGCAGAGTCTGCGCAGTAGGGTCCGGGGGGAGGAGCCCTGGTAACACGCCCCGCCCACTTAGCGTACTGCTCTGATGACTTACGCAGAACCAGCTACGCCGAAAGCGCTCTGCCGGTCTACGATGAAGAAATGTGTAAGTACAACAAACAGCCGTATTCAAAGTCTAATATTTAAACACTGTTTTTAAAAATCCAGTTATTTTGATCATTATTGAAAACACGTGGGCTGCTGGGTCCTCTGTTTTAATGAAATCGTTCTATATTTAAGCTATATTTAAGCTAGGTTAGCACCACAGACCGTAGACTACAGGTGGTAAGATATGTTGTATTCTGTTAGAAACTGATAGTCTGCAATGTGAGTCATGTCTGCTTTCCTAATATATTTAAGTGAACAGTAAATCAATTGTTTTTTGTGTCTTCATTTAGGCAAAGAAGAGATAAAAGCAGCTGGTCTGACATCTTCCACAGAGGTGAAGTGTAAGTTAAAATCATCTGTTAAAAGTTTATATCCTGTGATCTTTAAGTTTCATAAGATGATTGTAAAAACAAGCTGTTGTTAACAATACAGTCTTCTAAAAATAAAAATCACACTGAGTCATACACCAGCTAAATGTTAAATAGAAAGGTGATGTTTTCTTTTCCATTTTACAATCAACAGAACCTAAAAATGACTCATTTCAACCTTCATCTGTACACCTGTTACAGAGGTCAGGCTGGGGTCACAGAGTTTGAAGGAACCTCCTCCTTTTTTCACCTGTGCCAGATGCCCTGCTCATCCACTGTGGGAGAAATGACCTTACACCAGCAGCTCTCCCAGATGAAGAGTCCTCTCTGCCATCACCCAGAGGAGCTGATCGACGTCTGAAGAAGGTGGACAGAGTCTGGAGCTTTGTGACAGTGAACAGTGAGAAGGCTACCATAGTCATCCTCAGATAAAACACAGAGATCCAGGTCAATATTTAATTTATTTTTCTTTACATGATGTTGCCCTGTGTTTGAAAGGCCAGATGCTGGAGGGTTGTGTTGGATTTGCTCTTCCATCATATTTTAACAGTCAAACAATCATCCAGGATCTCTTTACTTTATTTGATTTTTGTTTGGATTTCTTTGTTAAATTATTTTTTATACTTTCTCCTATGTCCCAGCAGTTCGACCTGATGGTCTCTCTTACTTATTTTCCACATGGTTAATGAAGCCAGGGGTTGTTTATTGAAGTTTTCTTTTCATAAAATGTTTAAATAAACTTTTTAAAAACCTGATATGACTGTCTCTGATTAACTGGAGCACGACAACGTGTTGGTCACAGTAAAATAATTTAGCAGTTAAGTTTATAGTTCACATTTGAAAAGGCCTTGAACTGACATTCATTTCTTCTTGACCAACAACAGCTAAGACAACAGCAAAGCTAACAGACGAGCTCAGCTTGTCACAGCCGGGCTCGTCTGAGATAAGTGTCCTCTCTCTTCAAGTCAGTTTGTCTATGAACAGGGACAGACAGATGAGCAGAACTGGTTTATACTGGTTTTTGTTAGCCATGGAAACTTTTATTTCTGAAGTGCAAACACATCAACACCTTTTAGTTTAGACAAAACTCACTTTAGACACTAGGTGGCGGTATTTGGCTGTTTAGGTTATTGATCAGTAAATTGGGTCATTTGTTGTATTTGAAGCAAGTTCAACATATCCAGGCTTTCTTTAAGAAAGCCAGAAGCCCCAGATAAAGATATCTGATAGCATGAGCTGATTATGAACTTTGTTAACTCAGGCGTTCTGCTTCAGGCTCTCAGCGCGTCACAGAAAGGGCGCGTGTGAAACGTCTTTTGACCATTCTTATTCACAAAAGCGTCGAGTGCAGGCGGTCCAACATGATGAGGTGTGATGATGAAGTTAATGTGGTTAAACAGGATACTGCAGCTGCAGATAAGGGACGAGAGAACAATCCTGCAGAAAATAATTTCTCCATTCTGCCTGTGTCACCACCACCTAAAGGAAAACTGTGCTTCATATTATTTATCAAATGATGTACTGTGTGCAATGCAAGGTATGAATCATTTTGTCAGCCATATTTCCTTAACAGTAATTTAGACAGCTTGGTTACATAAGGGGTTTAAATGAAAACTATTGTGTTAATTATTGTCTAACTCTGTTTGTGTTATACTGTACAATGTATGTTCATTGGTGGAAACTGTCTGTGTTGACCATAACAGTGCTGTGAAAAAGAATTTCCCCATGACAATAAAGTCTAAAAAGCAAAATAATAATTCAGTATTTCATCAACATGCTGTATGTATATAAAATTTTAATTTTAAATGGAAATAAATGTAATAGAGAAGGAATAGTATAGTAAATAACAGCTAAGTTACACCCCGCAAACCTTGTGGAGGAGGTAGTATTTAAGTTAGGCTTTTGCGGGTTATACAGGTTTATGTCACGGAGAGTTTGGACAGAGAACGAGGACTGCAAGCGCAAAATATATCCTCCTAACTTCAATAACAGCAGCATGTTGTGTGTAACACTGGTCTCCTGCATTAACACCTTCCTTTCAAAGGTGTTAAATACAGACACAGTCACAATCACCTCAATGTTTGTCAGGTTTTGTCAATTTTTAGTACAATTTCTCAATGAGTGTCATTAAATTTACAATATGATCAACTTGTGACTGTTGAATTGGTCGTGTGAAGACAATGCAGAATATTTATCAGTTTAAGCAGCATGATGCTCGGTTAATATTACATTACACCACCGCCGGTTGTTGATGTTTGTGTTCACGTTTCGGTTAGTCTCTTAAATCAGTAACAGTTATATTAAATCAGATCTTACCTTTAGTTTTATCTGGATCTTAAATCAGTAACAGTTATATTAAATCAGAGCTTACCTTTAGTTTTATCTGGATCTTAAATCAGTAACAGTTATATTAAATCACATCTTACCTTTAGTTTTATCTGGATACATAGAGAAATATTCTCCCCTCGTATATAGTCCTATGAATTTCAGCCTTCACGGTGAAAGTAAAACCTGTTCCTCTCGGTATAGTCCACTTATCACTCAGACTGTAAACATGTTCACATTAGTAATGATGCAGGCCAGATTACAATTATGTGACTTTGTTTTTGACCTAGATACTTTTTTAAGACCTTACCAGACGTTTTTATTTTTGCTGGAAAATAACTGTACAGTCAATGAACCGCATCTATGAGCGGATTTTATATTACGATTCTTGGTTTTAAATACAATTTCAATCACAATAACGATATAACAATATCAAGAAACATAGTATGTCAGTTATTAGGTTTGTTCATTTAATAAAATACAATTAAAAGATAAATCATATAAGTAACCTAGCTTTACAACATTTCAGCTAACCTTAGACTGCTTATGTGTTAGCTAGCTAGATAACGACTTTAACCAATGACACATAAATCACTTTTTTACTTACCTAAAGAACTGCAAAGATCCGTTATCTCCCACAGGTCGGTTAGAACAGTTTACTGCAGAACAACTCATTTTTCCAGCTCAAAAAAGACAAAAAAACTGAACGGAAAAATTCAATGGCGTCTCGGCTTTCCTTCACTACGTAACTTTGTTATTCACAAAGAGAGCTATGCAAGATCGGCGGCTGTCAATCATCGTCAAATATGACGTAAAATCCCGTTTTTTAACCTCAAATAACTTATTTAAAACAAAGTTCACAGAAAAATGAGCACTTGAACACAATGTAGGGTGATAATAACTAATGATCACAGCAGAGTTTAGGTTTGGAAAAAAAATGATGTGACGAGTATTTTAGCTTTACAGTTTGACCCACATCCCATCTGTTATCATTGAGGAGGCGGGGCTTATGACCTATACTGCAGCCAGTCAGTAGGGGGAGCTCTAACAATAAAAGCTTCACTAGACCGGGGAGCTTGTCCCGTCCATTATTTTTTACAGTCTATGGTCAATAGACACTCAAGTTACCCAAATATATGTTCAGAAACACTGTACAAGTGGATTTTTCTTAATATGTCTCCTTTAAATGTTTTGACGTTTAACCTCATAATTTCGACTTAATATGAGCAACAAAAAAAAAATTCTCAACGAAGCCAAGTTTTCATTTTTATTTTGTTAAACTGAAATGGGCTTCCATAGTTTGCAGTGAAGACCAGAAGAAAACATTTAGTTCATGTGAGTTTATTCAGGATGTCAAACTTCAGTTTGTTCACACATCAAATCAGTAAAGTGTGTTCAATCATTTCATGAACACATTCACTTCATCCACACAATCACTTTTTTGATCAGAATCTCCACTCACAGAAAACAATGATTTATCTCCTTATTGATTTAATCAGGAGGATTACATTTTTAAAACACCTCAGAGGACATTTTTACATCACTTTGAATATGAACAACAACATTTATTCTGACTAACTCATTTCTTTAAGTGTGATTTTATAGATTTTCTACAAATGTACAAAGTGGTGAGAAGAGAAAATCAGCATGAAAGAAAAGTTTGCTGCTCTCTCTCTCTCTCTTCAGACTCCTGAATCAGAACAGAAACAACAGAAAATATAAATGTATGAAAACAAATCATCAAACATGGAGAGCAGAGAGAAGTTGATATTTATCACTCAGAGAACAAAAGTCATCCTGAGCAGTGAAAGAGTCCACGGCTAAACAGACACAGGAAGGAGTGTCACTTAAAGACACTCAAACATTTACAGAACAGACGAGAAGAGGTCAAAGTACCGTCCATAAAGTTTGATTGACAGGTGACCACGATCAGATCTCAGCAATGAGCGTGGATAAAAATCAAGTTGAAGATTTAAAACACAGCAAGTTAAACATCTGTCTCGTTAATGACTTCTGTCTATTTCAGTTTACACAACTCAGCTGAGTCTTCAAAATAAGAAAACCCGAGTCCAGCATGTAGAGGCTGAGTGAATGTGGTCTGGACTCTGTGGAGGAGAGTCATGGTTTTAGAGATGCTGTAGAAGGACAGAATACCTGCTCTGTGATCCAGGTACACTCCTACTCTGGAGGACTGAGGACCTGAGACAGGAGTGCTGACATCGTTGTAATAAAAGTTATATCTGTTGTTGAAACAAAATAACATCCAAGATTTGTCATTACGTCCAAATATACACTCATTCGATCTCCCTGCTCTGCTGATATTCTTGTATGTGACTGCTACATAAACTCCTCTTCCTCTCTTCTCCACTTCCCAGTAACAACGTCCAGTCAGACTCTCTTTACTCAGGACCTGAAGATAATCAGTGAATCTGTCTGGGTGACTAGAATAAGGATTGGTCTGACTCGTTACTGTTACTTTTCTGTTTCCATCAGATAATAACAGATGTGTGTGTGCTGTGTTTGGATCCAGTGTGATGTCACATGAATATTTTAAGAACTCAGCTCTGGTCTTGGGCTCTGGTTCTGACAGTAAAACATCCACTTCAGTCACTGTCTGTGAGATGTTTGTCCATATCTCTCTCAGGACGTCCTGTAGTTTATCTCTGACTTCTGACACAGCCGCTGTCACGTCCTCAAAGTACCTCAGAGGACGGATCTTGATGCTGGATGAGTGTGTAGATTCACTGAGTGGTGACAGTGAGGGGTAGTCGTGTAGAAACTGGTTGTGGTCCTGTGTGTGTGACAGCTTCTTCATCTCAGCGTCTCTCCTCTTCAGCTCAGTGATCTCCTGCTCCAGCTTCTCCTGAAGCTCTCTGACTCGACTCACTTCAGTTTGCTGCTGGGATCTGACCTGCTGCTTCACATCAGAGCGTCTTTTCTCCATGAGACGGATCAGCTCAGTGAACATCTTCTCACTGTTCCCCACTGTTTTATCAGCGGAGCCATTGATAGCCTCCACCTCCTGTTGGAGCAGCTTCACATCTTTCTCTCTGTCCTGGATTCTCTGCTGGATGTTTTGTCGACTCACCTCCAGCTCTCTCTGCTTCTCGCTCCTTTCTGCTGCAGCTGAGACTGTGTCATGACCTTTGTGTTCGTCCTCAGGGCAGAGATAACAGATAGACTGCTGATCAGTACGACAGAACATCTTCATTACCTCATCATGACGAGAGCAGACGTTCTCCTGGAGCTTCTTGGAGGGCTCCACCAGCTTGTGTTTCTTAAATGGAGCTGCTTCATAATGAGGCTGGAGGTGTTTCTCACAGTAAGAAGCCAGACACTGCAGACAGGACTTACAGGCTTTCAGTTTTCTCCCGGTGCAGACATCACAGGCCACATCTTCAGATCCAGCATAGCAGTGATCAGCAGGAGCAGCTTGGAGTCCAGTCTTCTTCAGCTCCTCCACTAAATCTGCCAACATGGTGTTTTTCCTCAGGTCAGGCCTCACTGTGAAGGTCTGTCTACACTGAGGGCAGCTGTAGACTGTCTTCTCATCCTCTGTATCCCAGTGGCTTTTAATACACTTCATGCAGTAACTGTGTCCACAGGAAAGAGTCCCCGGATCCTTCAGGAGATCCAGACAGATCGAACAAGAAATAGTTTCCCGGCTGAGCTGAACTCCTTTCTGCGCCATTTCTCCTCTCGGTAACAACGACTGTCTGAGTTTCACTTCCTCACAACTGAAAACAAGTTTCACCTCTGATCTACAAAGCATGTGTCTGTGCATGTTACTGTGCAGCTCTTGTTGGTTACACCCATCCTCAAACTGTAGATCTAAAGGGGAGGGAACCAGGAAGTATGAGGACAGAGTGCAGCAGGCTGTGTTTGAGAGCAGGAAGAAGAGGGAGGGCTGATCGAACTACGTTTCATTCCAGGAAGAGGAGCGGTTTGAGAGAGATACTTGTTTACAACAGAGAACATTTCTCTTTTAAAAACACTTCTCCTTTCAGATTTTAGAAAAGGTGTCACACTCACTTTATTTCAAAATAAAAGCAGGGTTGAATATAAACATCAAGTAAAGTATACTCTCAGTATAAGGAGGTACAAAACTTCTACATATTGTAGAATGATCGAGGGTCGAGTTACTTTTACCACACAGGTTTATTGTAGGTGATCAACATACAGCTCCATTTTCAGGAGAGAAAATAACTCAGTGTTTTTTTCCAAAATACCAGACTCTGCTTCTTCAGGTTTTAAACTTCCCAAACAAAATTTCAAATCTGACATTCACGAGTGAAATGTTGGCAGAGGTACACTGGGCTCGTGCACTAACCAATAGGCAACCGGCACCAGCGCTCCTTTAGCCTCGTCTCCTCGACTTTGTAAACTCGCAGTGGGAAAACGTTTGCTGACATTTGGTGGTTCAACAGAGAGGACAGATCGTAGCAGCTGGAGGGTTTATTTTGGTAATGATTGTCTTTTCTGTTGATTATCTGAGGGAGGAGTCGAGGTGGCTGTGTGTGTGTGTGTGTGTGTGTGTGTGTGTGTGTGTGTGTGTGTGTGTGTGTGTGTGTGTGTGTGTGTGTGTGTGTGTGTGTGTGTGTGTGTGTGTGTGTGTGTGTGTGTGTGTGTGTGTGTGTGTGTGTGTGTGTGTGTGTGTGTGTGTGTGTGTGTGTGTGTGTGTGTGTGTGTGTGTGTGTGTGATGCCTGCTATTAATGAATTATCCATTTTCCAGACCCTACCTGGTATCATGAACAAACACACACACACGTCTCATAAAACATGATGTGTATGCTTTAGTGTTCAGTGAAAGTAATTTGGTTAATGAGCACTTTACTGCCTCACACACACACACACACACACACACATACACGACTCATATCGACTTTATTTCATCTCTTGGCTGTTTTATTATTATTTACATGTTTTCTATTCTGTGTGTATGATTTCTGTGATGAAGACGAAAAAAGCTTTTTGCCGTAATGGTATCATACCGCGGTATTTGAGTACTGACTACTCACTATGTTTTGTCTTCTCGGTACGTTGTGACTGAATCTGTGTGGTTTTAAAGGTCACATATTAAATAAAATCCACTTCACCATGTTCCTCTAACTCTAACATGTGTCTCTAGTCCGTCTACAAACCCCCCAATGATGAGAGAAGTCCATCCTCTCCGTCTTCTGCCTGCTCCACTTTTCAGAAAATGTGTGCTCAAACAGGCCGTTTGGAGATTTTCCCTTCATGACATCACAAAGGGCAGTAGCCCCTCCCCCAGGTGGGTGACACTCCCACAGCTAGGTGTTTGTTCTGCCCTCTGAGTCTGCCTTCTCACCGTAAACAATAGAACATGGAGCGAGAAAGCACCGAGTACACCCAAGTCCTTCCAGAGAGGGAGCGTGGTCAGACACAGCTCATTTACATATTTAAAGGTACAGACACAGAAACAGCCTGTTCTGAGCAGGGCTGAAATAGAGGGGTTTATAGACATGATCAAATACAGGATCAGAGTGGATTTAGAACAAGAAACTTCACACACGTTTTGAGGAGCTCTGAGACTTCTTTAAACTGGTTAGAAATATGTCACCTTTAAGTTTTGTTGCTGGAAACACCACATTTCTTAATAAGGCTCTTTCAAAATAAAAGCGTCTCCACAACATAATACTCAGGGACTTTTATTGTG
The DNA here is from genome assembly GCF_963930695.1 of Labrus bergylta. Classification (NCBI taxonomy): domain Eukaryota; kingdom Metazoa; phylum Chordata; class Actinopteri; order Labriformes; family Labridae; genus Labrus; species Labrus bergylta. The sequence continues at coordinate 1,529,100 of NC_089209.1, read as the reverse complement.
ACCAGTTTGTTTTGTAAATAAAATGGGTTTATTTTACATACATTATCAAACAACTACATCTATTAAACAAAAATTTGAGGGTCCAGCTGGCTTCACGTCCCCTCAGTGGACGGGTCATGGAGACCTTAAGCGAACCATCCATGGATGTGAGAGAGTGAGACGATATGAAGTATAAAACACAGACACACAGGAAGAGGAAGGACTCTGTCTGTGGAGCTGGTGTTGATAGAGTCGTCCTGTCTCAGGCTGTTGAAGCTGCAGGCGTCATCACAGCTGAAATGAGAAACGAGAAACAATCGATAGAGACGGGAAGAAAGCCTCACCCCTCTATAGAGAGTCTTTTTTTTTAAGACTCCTCAAACAGGTTTTTACGACCACCTTATTAAACCAAGCGATCCGGATCCCTTCAAACTCATATTTTTAATAAGACGTGTGGAGAATGTCCATGACTGTGAAGCTGTTTGTTGTAAGGTCAGTGTTAGGGGTCAGGGTTCTGTGCCTGGAGGCTGATGTTCAGTGTTCAGGTTGGATGTAGAGGATGTAGCTCTTGGTGTGGCTCAGAGTCGGTCCCCGTGGTGTCCGCTGACCCAGCTGATGTGAAGTAAAGTAAATCGACCTTACACAAGTCTTTTTTTTTTTTTTTTAATAAACTGTTCCTCTCCTGCGATGTCAGCGTTCTCGGTGGAGCTGATCTGTAACCCCTCAGAGGACTGGGGCTTTAAGTGAAACCAGATAAAGGTTAGAAATAACTGGAAGTGATCCCCGCTGCTTGTCACACAGAAAGCTCACAGTGCTGCTGTGGTGCAGTTTTTTTGTGTTTGCTGAACTTTGCTGGGATTCATTCTGTCGTCTAACTTTGCAATGAAGCCGGACGTGTTGATCGCTGATACAACCTAAAGGAGAGACCTTCACTTTAAACCAAATATAATCATGCTTCCTCCTTTTTTGACGACTGATTACCACATCAGATAATTTTTTTTTTTTTTGATAATGTTCATTTTCCATAAATCAAACTCTGAAAACTATTAAACCTATATGTGTCGCTAGTTGCTGAAGCTAACTATCCAACCAGCTAAACAGTCCCCAATAAAACTCCACAAAATGTTGCTAACTCATGAAGTTTACTGAGGTTTCTTTTTTTGTGAAACTGAAAACAATAAAATAAAGGTCCTTATTAATAAACACAAGGAAGGAAGTTGACTGTGCATGTCTATGCATGTTAAACAACCTTTAGATTTTGTTCTTGGGTTAAGTTGCTGCAAACACCACATTTCCTCTTTCAAAATAAAAGTGTCTCCACAACATAATACCAAGGGACTTTTATTGTGACCAGTTTGATTTGTAAATAAAATATTTTTTTAAAAGATTAATAAAAAAGTAACGTTCATTCAGGTTCCTTTTTATTTTTCAGCAATTTTTTATTTTTTTTTAAATTACTGTTCTTGTTTTACATCAACGCACGCCCATGAAAAACTGAAAGGACTACTCCGATTTTTTTTTGCTGTCATTTATTATTATTATCTCAAAATGCTGACATTGTATAGTGTGATTGGTTCCTTTCTGATCTTAACTTTAATGTTAAATTAACCCATTCATTGAACTCAGAAGTAAAGCAGCTTTGTTCAGGCTTTGACCATCATACTACGCCTTATGTAAAACAGGAGGGTCTGACCTCTGGGATTTTTATTTAGTGTGTACATTTACTGCTTGTACCTACACTGCTAGCTAACGCATGCTAACATAAGCTTGATCCAAAGGCGACTCTTCAACCGAGTCCAGTCGCCTTTGGATCAAGCTTCAAACTTAGCCTCCCTGCGTTCCTCCAGACGTTTAATGCGTGATGTAAAACTATTCAGCGGGCCACATGAGGGAGATCACAGAAACATGAAACTAGCAGCAAGGACGAGCTGTGACAGCGATGTGTGATTCTGCTGGGTCTTCTGGGGGGGGGGTGGACGGATTGGGGATAATGAGTTGTCAAATTGAGCTAGCTAGCATTAGCTCAGGGTGCAGAGTCGCAGCTTATCTCCCGGTGGAGGCTTCCCCTCTGGTGGCATTTGGCAGCCCAGCACAGGAAGCTCCTGCTGCTGGCTTTGAAGGGAGAGCGAGGAAAACGGGCGAGGAAGACGGAGATACGGTTACAGCGGGAGGGCAGATGGCGTCTCATTCTGATAAGCTTATCAGGGTTTCCCATGCGCCTCTCCTCCTCATGTTCCTCCTTCCTTTAATCTCCCTCCCTCTCTTCTCTCACAACCCCCCCCCCCCGAGTGTCTTCAGTGACACGCTGGATCTCCACCGTCAGCGTCAGCACGGGGAAACGTGTGTTTGTGTGTTTTTTTTAAGCCTCGATCTGCCCTCCAGATCTCCTCCACAGTCGTTTGTGGTGCCAGCTCGAGTTCCCCTCAGCGCTGCAACAGATCAGAGCTCCAGTGGGAAACAACGAGGAAGCACTTCCTGCTTTATCTCAGAGAGCCGTGAAACACAGCTCGTGAGGGAAACCGGGGTCCGACTTATTTGTGTTTTATATGTTAGGGTCTAAAAATAACTTAAAGTTAAATCTGAGGGCCCAGTCAGGTTTGGATCAGATCGTGTTAAACTGGTCGTTCAGAAGATGAAAAACAACTCCAGAAGAATATCCACCTTATGAAATACGATCCGGAGTCTGTATGTTGTGTTTTATTTTTAAATTCACTGGACGCTCTGTGTGTTTCCTTGTCTGACTTCCTATCCGGGTCGTTCAAAAGATGAAAAAGGACTCCAAATTTCCACCTTATGAAATATCTAAAATACGATCAGGAGTCTGTATGTTGTGTTTTATTTTGAAATTCACCTGACGCTCTGTGCGTGTCCTTGTCTGACTTCCTCTCCGGTTCGTTCTGTTCTGTAGCACCTTCACTTTAAACAAAATATAATGATGCTCACTCCTTTTTTGAAGGCTGATTACCACATCAAATAAAATGTGTTTTTTTTTTAAATGTTCATTTTTCATAAATCAAACTCTGAAAACGACTTAAACCTACAGAAAACCATAAATATTTGGCCTATAAGGCATCGCAACAGTCTGCTGTCCCTTGATAGATCGCTGTTGCTAAAAAGAACACACACCGGTTGCTAGGGACCCGGCTCCCATCACTCCCTGCAGGATGTAGTGTGTACGTTCACTGCTGGTACCTACACTACTAGCTAACGCACGCTAACACAAGCTGTCCAGTTTGATGCGTTGCTTGCAGTGAGCTCCGTCGAAAATACTCCCGCAACGTATTTGAAACGGAGCAGAGTGTAATGGCGCTGGTGGCACGCTCCGGAGACAGACAGTGTGTGCTATGGAAACATGAGCACTGAGTAGAGTGGTAGCGATGTAGAAATTAGCAGTAAGACAGAAGAAAACACAAAAAACAAACTCAGAGGAGCTGAACTCATGACTGCTTTTATTTTGATAGTATTGTGCACGGAGCATCTTTGTCCCTGCTGTCACTTCCTGTCATGTTTTCAGTCACTCTAACATGATTTACTGCAGACGAGCAGCGTTGCAGTGAAAAGTAATCTGAGAAGAATAGCAGCACATCGTCTGCATCAGCATGTCATCCCATGTGTGTGTTCTCGTCCCCGTGTTACTGTACAGGCGGTCGAGATAAATCCTGTGGAGGTGTCTGATCTCAGCTTCCATCAGCCAATGAAAAGAAGCGTGCTATTCTGTATGAATGCAGCCCCCCCCCCCCCCCCTCACAAGCTTCTTATTGAACCTTTAGCTTCGGTCACCCACACGCCGGCTCTGATCACATTCAGCAGCGACTCTGGGAATTCAGTGAAACAAGAAAAACACTTTTAAATGTAAATGATGGACATGAGGAGGGGGAGAGAAATCCCCCCCCCCCCCTGCCCAGCAGAGATTAGCTGGAAGTGATGCCACCAGCAACTGGAGCGAGACTTACGTTAAAACAGAAGGAAAATTATTCTTTTTAGCAACAGGAACTTTTTAATTCAACCTTTATCGACTTTATTATGTGATATAATGACGGTGTGGTGCTTGTGTTACCGCCCCCTAGTGGCCAAAAAAGATTAGATACTGGCCTTATGAATTGTTAAATCCTCTTCTTCAGTGTTTGTGAACATATATTTGTGTAACCTGAGAGTCTACTGACCCACAAAATGTGAAATAAACCCATCCAGTCCTTTGTTTGTGGTCTGCATAAATCTTACAACACAGAGAAAAATGCTCCGTTTCAAATGTGCTCTCCTTGTGATGTCACAGTGGGATTCTGGTAAAAAAAAGAATCCCCTCCCCTCCCCTGGTATCTCAACCCATGGACTCCACCCCCAGCCTAGAACAAAACTTTTGCTCAGGTCTTCCATATTTATTCTCTCTACAGAGGAGTGATGTCTACGGGGAAAACTCGGGGGGGGGGGGGGGGGGGTCATTACATTTAAAGAGACACACACACCAAAACGGAGCGTTCTGAGAGAGCTGGTTTATACAGGGTCACAAACCTCCTCTGGTGCTTGATTCATGTTATATTTTGACCAAAGCACAGCACAGATGTTTCATTTAGACCACAGGAGACTGTTTGAAAAGGTGGAGGAGGGGGAGGATATGTCCTCTTTAATCCTGCCTGAAGCCAAAAAATCGTCTGACTGATTTCCTCTCACTTGTTTGAACCTCTTAAAGTAATTTAACAAAACTAAAGAATGATTTCTGTTTTTTTTATTCCAAAATAAACCCTTAAAGTCCAATTTTCTGTTTTGTCTTTAGAGATGTAATGAGCTCTTAAATGTTTTCCTTCTCTGCACCTGTCAGGATTAAGCCACTCTCTGGCATGCATCAGGTGTGTGCGTGCGTGCGTGCGTGCGTGCGTGCGTGCGTGCGTGCGTGCGTGCGTGCGTGCGTGCGTGCGTGCGTGCGTGCGTGGGTGGGTGGGTGCGTGCGTGCTGAACTTGCTGATTCAGCAGAGATACCAGGTGTAATAAAAGTGAGACCCTTTTACAGAAGTCAGCCTCTAATGCACTGCAACACACACACACACACACACACACACACACACACCACACACACACACAGTTCCTCATACATTTA
>NC_089209.1:1509029-1519029 GCF_963930695.1 Labrus bergylta | reverse complement strand
CAAACAAATCCAGAGCATTCAGGAGCAGAATCTAAAGTTAGAAGGAGGACATACTGGCTGCTGCATTGTTGTCAGAGAAGCCAGCACTTCAAGATAGCATGTTTCCTTAATGATCAGAGAGTAAGATACCTTTATCATCTCACTCTCTACACAGCTCACTGATTGGACCTTTCTGCTGTCAGACAAAGAAAGATGCAGATAAGTTTCCCCTCATGCTTCTCTGTCTCATGTTATATTTGTTTCTTTTGCTTCAGTAACATGATTTTTGTAGATGTAAGCGACAAAGTAGCTCTATAATTAACTGAGAGAGAGAGTGAGTGAGGTGTTAAATGAGGCGGAGAGAGAGAATGTGCTCGATCAGAAAGGTGAAACCGTCAGAATCAGAGAGGGGGAACAAACCCCACCAATGAATTCATTTAAGAGTGCTTCTCCGACTCTCTGAGGCACAATCCTGGAAGTGCTGAGCAAGAGACAAAGAGGCTGAACTGTCTGAGTTACCCCCCCCCCCCCCCCCCCCCCCCCCGAGACATTTTCTTTAACTAGGATGTTCACAACTTATTTTACAAGACGAGGGGAACCTTCTTCAAAAGACGACTTCAGTAAAAAGACAAGCTGTGAGGAGAGGAAAGTGTGACTCAGCAGGTCACTGCTTTGTGCTCAAAAAGCTCCTTTGAGTCTTCGTAAAAAAAACGACTTCTTTAACAGAGTTCTTTGATTGTTTGTGAAAATGTTTTAGGCAGCTGGCTTCTAGAACAAAATGTCTTTGGCCCTGTTTCCATCTAGTATTTCTGAGTGCCAGCGTCTTTTTTTAAGTTATTTTCAATGAGTAGAGAGCGTTCCCAGCAGCAGGCGGCCGCCCGGAGAAAAAGTGAAGCAGAAGATAACTCTCATAACCTAGCAGCAACGAGCGCTCGTGATTTCTTAAATTAATTTCTAAAAAAATATGTCACTGTCACAATAAGAGACCCCTCCTTCTGTAAGATGATGTTGATTGGTGCTATTGGATACAGAGCCTCTTGAACCTAACTCTGAGCTGTTTTATTCCTCCTCCTGCAGTTCTCTCCGTTCAGCGGGACGATGTTGGCGTCCTGCTCGTACGACTTCACTGTCAGGTAAGAGCCACTCTGCTCCTTTTTATTTCTTTCCTCAACAGCACTCTGATCATGAAGCCCGGCGTGGGTTCTCGTCTCTGAAAGATCTTTGAATGAGTAAAGATTTACAGATTTAACTCGCTCAGGATTAATGATCCGTGGAAATGAACGAGGTTTAACAGTTTTAGATTAAAACGTGTTTGCACAAAGTCGTTGATGTTAAACATTAGGAGAGGAAACCCCCGCAGAGCGTCTTCTTAAACATCTCAGAAGGAAATGAAGATGACACACATGAACAAACTCTATCACAGATGTCTCTCCTTCTTCATGATCCAATCTAATGTCTCCACACATCCACTGGTTTTCATTTATTCTCCTGCAAGCACCCACTCAGAGTAATTGGAAAAAAGAAGCTGAAGTGTAAAAATCCTGCAGTTCCTGGAGTGTCCACTAGAGGCTGGCTGCAGAAGCACAGGAAGTCACATACACACCCATTCTAAAAAGCCTGTTTTTACAGCAGAGATGAACATGTTTACAGCCTGGTTCAAGAAACCAAATAGGTGTGATTAGCTCATGTCTGGATGGACACACACTGTACGGGGGGTGAATGTTTTGATGACTCATCAGTTTTGATTTGATGAAGGATAAGAGTTATTCACAATAAGGCGTGTAGCTGACCTGATTGACAGGTGGGCGCGGTGTAACGGTTTGTCAGGAGGTTTAAAACCCGCCTCAGCTCCAGCTCTCAGCCTGTCGTTAGGTTGACTGAAAGTTAGACTGAGACAGCATTTCCAGCATGGAGACCGCCATCGATGGAACTCCAGCGCCCCCTGCAGGGACAGACGGGGGACATCAAGAACATGAGTAAAGAATGAAAGTCTTCCTGACACCTGAATCAGCGTTTTAAAGGGACATAACAGACGCTCCTGAAGAAGCTTCTGGAGGTGGTTTCCAGCGAGGAGTCGTGTTTCTGCACGCGATGGTTTTCTTTCAATTTCCAACCAGAGTGACACGGATGGCGTTGGCGTAGAAGAGGTGATGAGAGAGAGAGCACGCTGAGGGTAATGTGTCATAAAGCGAGCTGGTGTGTGAGATGGAGAGAAAGATGGAGATGAGATTTTCCTTTATTGAGCTGCAGAGACTCACTTAATAAAAATCTCTAATATCAAGCACGACTGCCCCTGAATGTCTCATTATAACACGTTCCCTCTTCCTCAGCAGGGGGTCCTTGTGAGTGTTCTGCAGCTGTAGGTTAAAGGGGAGTCCCTTTTTGTCTCATACCTAGACTCTGTTTGACATATTTAAGGGTCTCAGTTCTTCTCAACGGGCTCCAGGAACGTGCCCAAGATTTGAAGCTGTCCTTCAGAATCAGAATCAGAATCAGAATCAGAATCTGGGTTTATTGCCAAGTACATTTACACATGGTGTATTGGTGCTAAACAATTAACAAGGAAATAAAGCAGAACTAACAACAACTTAAATAATACAGTATAAGAAGATATTACAATATATAAAAAATATAAAAATAAAAAACACAAAATGTACAAAAGAGCAACAATATGAAATCCCCTTTAAAAAATCATTTTAAAGCTGGATTTAATGGAAGCCAGGCTCTCGAGTAGACGGCGCTCCCCCAACCTTTAGCGAGGTGATCGGGCTCTTCTACCACCCGACGTCACTGACGCCCAGCCTCCACCATCTGACTGTGTCGCCCCCTCAACCACCGCCGTCCGTTTTTTGGTGCTACACACATCCTGCGGTTGAAGAATATATTTTATTTTCATTTTTATGAACCAATCGGGTAGTAAAAACATTCTCTGTCTCCAGTTTGTTCATGGTCGTACATTTAATATCTTTGGGTTTTGGTCGGTCGGGGCTCAATAAACAATTAAAAAAATGTCACCTTGGGCTCTTGAGGAGTGTCGTGGATTATTATCTGACGGATCAATCAATAATGAAAACGACCTTTACGGCAGAGTAATGATGTAAGAAATGTTTTATGTTACCTAAAGGTCCAATCAGTGAGCTGTGTAGAGAGTGAGATGATAAAGGTATCTTACTATCTGATCATTAAGGAAACATGCTATGTTGAAGTGCTGGCTTCTCTGACAACAATGCAGCAGCCAGTATGTCCTCCTTCTAACTTTAGATTCTGCTCCTGAATGCTCTGGATTTGTTTGGACCAGAGAAGGTAGGCGCTTTTAAGACCCCCCCCCACACGGCCTGCGTTTTGGACGCCCCTCGGTTTGCCAGATATGAGAGCAGTTATCAGGTCAACAGGTGTTGCAGTGATGGAAGCGGTCAAGAGAAGTGGTTCAGATAGAAGTGATTGTACCCGACCTAAAAAGCCTCTGCATGTTTCTAATAAGCTCCACGAGCAGAAACGTGCTCAAACTAGGATCAATATTGGAGATGCTTTTGAAAAATGGAGAGAGGTTAGAACACAGAAAGGTTTACAGACCCATGCAGAGCTGGATAAACACTGAAGCTTCAGAGTCCACCACATGGTGACCTGAGTGAACATCCACTCTAGAGAGGAGGGGGGGGGAGAGCGCTCTATGATGTTTAGAATTTAGACTGCAGTACACATTTTAAACACTAGGGGTCAGCGTCACATACTGCTCCTTTAATTCACTCCCTTCTTTAGTTGAGAACTCTCTTCTCAAAAGATGAAGGGTTGATTGTTGCAGCGCTAAAAGAGAGGGGATAGAATGAATAAACGTCAGGTCTTGGTTACGTCAAACGACAGAGAGAGAGAGAGAGAGACAGAGAGAGAGAGAGAGAGAGATGGAGGACGTCAAACGCCGATGGGAGAGAGAGGACGGCTGTAAGATGAATGTGCACAGAGTTGGCTTTTGGCCAAACGCTGTGTTTTATTGATCTGTGCTTTCATTGGCTCAAATACTCTATGCTGAGTACTGATTTCATTACAGGCTGCCCCGACACACACACACACACACACACACACACACACACACATACACAGGGACATCACCACCTGCCATATCATCGTAGTTTTTCACCTGTAGCTGCAAAAGAAAACAGAGTCTGTATTTATAATCTTTAGAAACAAATCAGAAAAATTCAAAAACAGCCTTTTTTTGTTTCCAGAGAAGAAGCCTGCGGGCTGCAATAACTGAAATGATTCTTAGAGATAATTTATGAGTGACATTATTTAGAATGCTCTGCCTCTCTCTGATGCAGCTCCACAGTAACATCTGTGTTTACGACAGAGCAGTGTGTCAGAGATGGTCTGATGGATCAAACCGTCTTAGAGCGCCCAAATAATCATCAAGAAAATGAACAGGATTTTTACTTCCTGAACCACACTGTTGATCCTCATTCGTCGTAAGCACAAAGCCGGGGTGCTGAAGATATTCATACAGCGTGGTAAATACTGTGGCGCAGTTATCGCCCACTCTCAGCAGATGGTAACGTTTCCACTCCAAGGACCTTATTCACAAAAGGGACAGTGCAGCTTTGGCGTCCGCTAAACTTGTGCAAATGAGTCGAAAAGACACGTTTAAAAAAAAAATCAGGATTAGATGAAAGCGATCCAGAGACAGACTTTTTAAAGGATTACCAAATCTGGATTAAAAGTGCTCTAACTGGGACTTCATACGACATGCTTTGACCGCGGTGGGCGCAAAAAAACAAAAAACACACAGACTGAAAGATCCTCTGATTTGATTGACAGGTGGGCGCGGTGTAACGGTTTGTCAGGAGGTTTAAAACCCGCCTCAGCTCCAGCTCTCAGCCTGTCGTTAGGTTGACTGAAAGTTAGACTGAGACAGCATTTCCAGCACGGAGACCGCCATCGATGGGACTCCAGCGCCCCCTGCAGGAACAGACGGGGGACGTCACTCAGGCTTCAAACATTCATTCTGAGACAGATCAGAGTCACAGAGCCGCCCCTGAAACTGAAAATAAAGAGTTATTAAAATCTAACACAGGAGAAGTTTCCTCAGCGGGTTTCATCACAAAGTCGTGCAGAGAAACTTCTTTAAACACGCTGAAAGCGCTGAGAAGTCGGTGTATCTTTAATTTAATCTCACACTCTGTCTTCTCTGTTATTAACCCCGCCCACTGTCGGCTCTCTGAGATAATCCCTAATCCGTTCATTACTGCAGTGAAAACACAGTTTCAGCCACTTCCATCTTATCTGATTTAAACATTATGAATGGGACGGAGCGAGGGCTGCAAATGATGCTGCAGTCTTCAGTGTTTGTCATGCATGTATGTGTGTAAGTGTGTGTGTGTGCTTCCTTCCTTAGCAACATCACGTACGTTTGTTTAGTGTTAAAATATCCGAACACAAACGGTACCCTGCAGCTAATCATCACCTGTTCTCCACTTGTGTCCAGCCTGAGTGTGTGTGTGTGTGTGTGTGTGTGTGTGTGTGTGTGTGTGTGTGTGTGTGTGTGTGTGTGTGTGTGTGTGTGTGTGTGTGTGTGTGTGTGTGTGTGTGTGTGTGTGTGTGTGTGTGTGTGTGTGTGTGTGTGTGTGTGTGTGTGTGTGTGTGTGTGTAAAGCTTCTAAGCATCGATCATGACTGACTGCAGGACGCTCTAATTACATCATTAACTCGTCTTTTTACATCATTAGCCACCAGTCTCTTCTTCCTCCGTACCTTAGAGGTCTTTCTTCTTTTTGTGTGTTTATGATAACTCAAATTGTTGAAGTGCTGGCTTCAATGCAGCAGCCAGTATGTCCTCCTTCTAACTTTAGATTCTGCTCCTGAATGCTCTGGATTTGTTTGGACCAGAGAAGGTAGGCGCTTTTAAGGCGACCCACACGGCCCCCGTTTTGGACGCCCCTCTGTTTGTCAGATATGAGAGCAGTTATCAGGTCAACAGGTGTTGCAGTGATGGAAGCGGTCAAGAGAAGTGGTTCAGATAGAAGTGATTGTACCCGACCTAAAAAGCCTCTGCATGTTTCTAATAAGCTCTACGAGCAGAAACGTGCTCAAACTAGGATCAATATTGGAGATGCTTTTGAAAAATGGAGAGAGGTTAGAACACAGAAAGGTTTACAGACCCATGCAGAGCTGGATAAACACTGAAGCTTCAGAGTCCACCACATGGTGACCTGAGTGAGGGGGGGGGGGGGGGGGGGGGAGACAGCTCTCTATGATGTTTAGAATTTAGACTGCAGTACACATTTTAAACACTAGATGTGAAAAGTGAACTCAACATATCTCTGACATCTTTTCAATCTGAGTGCCGACTCATCCACCTGTTGGTGTGCTCAGCTTGTGACACCTTCCACTGTGTACACACACACACACACACACACACACACTAACACACACACACCTGCTTCAACAGGACTTCCTGTGTGTTTAGACGCTGGTTGTGACACATTGATCAAATCCACCTGCTCACACAAAGAACAAAACATGAGCGCGCATACAGAACACTCGTATAAGCAAATACATCCGAGCGCACACTGAGTTCTGTTTATCCGCTCTCATACCTCATTTCCTTTCTTTTTTTTTTAATGGTAGTCTTCACATTCTGAGTTTTGGAGTGAAGCATTATGGGAGAATCCCCCGACACATGTTGTGCTCTGTTTTGGATTCATCAGCGCTCCTTAATGCTCTCTGATGTTTTTCAGCTCAGGGGGTTTCCAGAGTAACTCACATTTAATGATCTCATGTGTCACTTTATCTAACGCACAAAACAACGAGACCATGAAACAAAAAGTTTCAAACAACAAAAGAACACGATGAGATAAGACTCAGCGAGCAGCGACCTCTGTTAAGGCTGAAAACATTGACATTTAAATCCAAGCAGCACGATTACATCAGGTAGATTTCCATACAGCTGAAAACATTTGTGCTCCTGATAGAAGGATGTTTGTGAATCCTTTGAGGATCTGTTACAGATGATCCATTGGGATTGTTTGGCTGGCTGCACACAACTTGGAGACCAGAAACATGAGGACAGTTTCAACTGATGTTTAACATTGTGATCCTCTGAACGCACACAGTAGACGAATGTAAACAAAAATGGAGGACGATCAATTCTACAATTCACTGAGCAGACTCTTTTCTCCAAAGCGACGTACATCAGAGAGTAAGAACAACACAAGCAAGGATCTAGAAAAAAGGGAACAATGTGAGTAAGAGCAATACGATCAGCTTTGAGTCTGATTGGACACACAGGTGCTGACAGAAGTGACCAGAGGCAAAGCACAACATTGAGGCAGTTCTTGAGGCTCTAATCAGTATAGAAACCATCTTATAAGTCCGTCGTTATCAAACAAAAACCATCGTCATTGAACATCATCATCATCAATAATATGGAGAACCATCATCATTAAGTAGTAGGTATTCATGAAAGAGCTGGGTCTTTAGCTTTTTCTTAAAGGTGCAGAGGGACTCTGCAGATCACATGGAGTTTGGAAGTTCATTCCACCACCAGGGGGCGACAGAGGAGAAGAGTCTATCGATCAATGATTTAAAAAAAATACAGAGTCTGTCGAGTCTGAAACTGAGAGAAGACAGAATGAAAATGCTTTTGATTCCGAGGCCGAGACGTTCAAAAGTGGTCTCGAAAGGTCTTGAGACCAAGATCGATTTATTTATTTATTTTTAGACTTTTTTTGGGGCATTTTGTGCCTTTATTGGAGAGATAGACAGTGGATAGAGTCAAACACCATAGAGAGAGAGGGGAATTACATGCGGGAAAGGAACCACAGGTCGGATTTGAATCCAGGCCGCCCGCTTGGAGGACCACAGCCTCCATACATGGGGTGCACGCTCAAACCACAGCTCCACTAGCGCCCCACCCAAGATGGATTTCGAGTACTTCAACACCAGTGTAGTCCACTTTAAGGCTCTGACACACCAAGGAGATCATCGCAATAGGTGAGCGGTCGTTGCTCTAGTTTCGCGTTGTGTCGCTCCGTCGCAACCTGTCGGCCCCCGTCAACCTTTTTTACCCGATTCAACATGTTGAATCTGCCTCGGTCTGCGCATCGGTGAGAGGATCTCTCTGATTGGCTTTTGGGAGGTTTCATTTCTCTCCAGCTCTCCTCTCAGGTTCAGTAAAGCCCCTTGAGCATGTCTCTGTAGTCCTCCATGCTTTCACCCATTAGTGAGGTTTCTCCTTATTTGTCTCCTCCTCTTCTTTTCTTTTTCCACTAAAAGACCAAGAACTGACAACACCAGCACATCTTCTACTTGTTATCAGGACATTATTCTCCATTAGTAGACCACCTATAATACAGTGCTGTGAAAATGGTATTCTCGTATCATAACAACAGACTACCGCCCCCCCCCCTGCTGGCATGGAGAGTTATTTCCTCTCACACATGGTGGTTGGCTGTCGGCTATAGTCTTTGCGGTGTGTTCAAGTGCAACTTTTTGACCTAGATGAGAGGCCTTCATCACCACTAGTTCTTTGGCGTCTGCTTGTGCGTCAGGACTTGAGGGATCTACCACGTGTGATCCGTTGGATTGTTTGGGTCAAATTTGCAGAGTCTTTGGTTTGGTGATGGAAACCTGTTAAACTACAACTCGCTCTTTTCTGGTCGTCTCTCTCTTTGAGAGAACAGCGTGTACGTAGATACCTGTGGACACGGAGCTCACTGAACACAGTAGCTGAGGTCATGTTTTTCTTTTTGAAACAGCGGGGTTGGACGTCCTCTGTTTGCTTTAGATAAGGCGCTCCCTGCAGCCTGCGTGTTTGTGTGACTGTTAACATTAATTTCCTGTTGTAATAAAAGCATCACCGAGAGGACCAATAATCACTTTCTCCCCCCGCCCCCGTGTCCTCGTCTCTCTCCTATACCCTCCCTCCTCCGCTTCTTTCTCCACCTGCTGTGACTTAATGAGTTTCACAGTAATAGTGAGACACACACACACACACACACACACACACAAAGCTGACAGGTGAATGGACAGTTCCACAGAATCAAACACAATAGAAGCTAAATAATTACCTCCCATGGAAAACTGCAGACAAAGGCAGCGCGGGGCTCGTTTGTACAAATAACACGGTGTGTTTGTCTAGCTGGGACACACACACACACACACACACACACAACATACACCATCTAAACCTATAATCTGGATCACACAGTTTCCTTCTGGATAATAAATAGATCATCAGACGGATCTCACCTCCTCTCCTGGAAGTTTATGTTCGACCTGCAACAAACGGCCATTTTTTCTCACTCTTGTTTATTTATTTATTTGATTTATTTATTTTGTTTGTTTATTTATTTATTTATTTATTTTTTATTATTTATTATTTATTCATTAATTTTTATTTATTATTTATTTATTCATTCATTTATTTTTTTATTTTTATTTTTTATTTTTTATTTTTTATTTTTATTTTTTATTTTTTATTTTTTATTTTTAGAGAGTCAAATTGAGTCTGTCAGTCGTCTCGTTTGTTCCACTTTCATTCCAAAACCCTTAGAAGCTCTATTCAGACTGCCGTTTCAAGACGCCATATTTACTTCCCTTTGAGGTTTCTCCTTCAATCTGAAAGTCAGGAAGGTGTATTGTGGGGACGTACCGATCCTCCCCGTTCTGTGCCATCTTCAGAGGAAGTGAGACGGGATCTGGGGTGCACGTACGACTGAATGGTTTACGCCGGACGAGCATGGCGCTTCCTGCCAAGCATGGCGCTACACCGGGGCTAGGGGGCGCTATAGCCCCATCACAAATCTGTCCAGTTAAGCCCCCTCACAGACTGGAAAACTGGAAGAAAAAAAAAGAATTCCTGGCGCCCTCCACTGTTTCCTGCCAGCGTTTCTTTCACGGCCGGGGGGGGGGACCGTTTAAACAGACGTGCCTGCTGCCGTTGCCATGGTGATTACAGACTCACTCTGTCACTTTTTTTTGTGCAGACACAATCAGGAAGAAGAAAAAAGAAAAGTCCAGGAGTCAGTCAG
>NC_089209.1:1435293-1508829 GCF_963930695.1 Labrus bergylta | reverse complement strand
TGAACGCCGTGAGGCAGCAGTGAAGTGAAAAGGCCACTCGCCGTCTAAACGTGTCTAATTCAGTTTTTTTAAGCGTCTCAGACAGAAACCCCACATGACCCCTCGCGCTCGTCGTCCGTGACTGAATTAGATTTTTTTTACTCGTGTTGGTTCAGGGAAAGTTTAGCTCGAGTTAAAAATATCTCCAGAACGCCTCAAGCCCTTTTTTTTTTTTTTTTTTACGTGTGATGTATTTTTATCTCGCCCTATAAAAAGTGGGCTGCGTCCTATAAAGCGGTGCGACCGTTTAAATAAAACGCTGAGACATGCACCATCATGATACTGAGTGCAGCCGCCACCATCACCCACTGCACGCCACCCAGAGACCTGGACCGGGCTGGAGGAGCCACTTTTTAACATCTCTTCCTCGTCACAAGATGAGATGAACTTAATTGTCCCAGTGAGGGTTAGGGTAGCTAAGTGGACCCTGTATCGTCTGCCTGAGGGAGGAGCTAGTGAGAAGGGTCTGAGGTGGTTTTTGTGTCTCTCTGATTGTGGTTTGTTGAAAACGATCCTGCAGACCGGGGTGTTGATGAGTCTGTTGATTTGGGCCTTTGATGGAACGGTCACATTTCCAAAACCGTGCAGAGATACCACATCGAAGGAGGCTCTCTATGACTGCATGGTTCCCGGGACACACCAAAGGTCCTGAGTCTTCTCAGGAAGTGCAGCCTCTGGACCTTCCACACAAGTTTGTAGTCTATGTGGATCCCGAGGTATTTAAAGAATCCACCTGTGTTATGTTGTGATCATGGATGACTCCTGGGGAGTGGTCACTAAAGTCCCGTTTCCACCAAGCGGTCCGGTTTGGTTCATTTATTGGTCAAAAGTTGTTAATGGTACCAAAATAAGGGATCCATACCGTCCTACTTTTTTGTTACCCTTCTGTTGGGGTGTTTACCGATCTGACCCTAAAGGATCCCTTTTGTTTACTGGGTCCTGTTCTTCTTCTTCTAATTAATTAATAGCGGGCTACACTGTGTTGGGCTGCCATGATGTCACACTATTACATAGCTGACGCAGCTATCTCCATCTGACTTTACACTCTGTTTACCAAATAAAGGTACGGTTGTCGTGGAAACACAAGCAAGATCAGGGTTACCTGTACCAAAATGGTCAAACACCATCTCCTGTGGGCTTTTTTTGTGTTAAGGAGGAGATGGTGTCCGTCACACCGCTGCACAAAGTTGCTGATTGTTGATTTATTCGTGTGAATATCCAAGTCGGTTTGCATGAGGTCATAACGGTGCATTTAAAGCAAACATTGGTGTACTGTGAAGTTCATAGAGCGTGTGCAGTGACGGACTGATTAATAGGCAGAGAGACTCTCGGTCTGCAGGTCTGTACTTCACAACGTTGATAGCTCAGCTAGCGTACAGGCAGCTAGCAGAAAACAGCTGAACACAAACTGACCGTTGATGAACACGATGGAAATCATCACACAGGAAGACAGTTAAACGTGTTTTTTTTTTTTGTCCTTTGGGAGACACCCCCCCAAAAACAGACCGCCTCTTTTACCTCAGAAAAGAATCAGTTTGTAAGTGACAATGGTCCAGTTTGTCCTGAAGGGAACCACAGAGCGGTGAATACGGAGCTGTCCATGGTGCTGAAGCTGCTCTTTTGCTCTGGGCGTTACTGGTCATTTTCTCGGCCAGGTCGTGTTTGGAAAAGATGTTCTTGATCTGAAGTGAGTCGACCTTCTTCAGTCTTTTCACTGGAATCCTAAAAACTAACACCCATTCATTTTACACACAACATTCAACATTCATCTTTATCGATGACTAACTCTGTGGAATATCAGCGTGAGTCCTCTTCCAGGTAACTGATAACGACGTGATCAAAGTGTGCACATGTTGAAGCAGGAAGTGTGTGCGCAGCATCACAGCACACACACGCACACACACGCTCGGTATCAGCTGTCCTGACTCTGACTCTGAGCTCCAGCAGCGTGCTCCTGTTTCTGTGTATAACAGCGACGAGGTAATGAACGGCATTGTCCCCGCTGTCGACGTTTGAGTGTGTGTGTGTGTGTGTGTGTGTGTGTGTGTGTGTGTGTGTGTGTGTGTGTGTGTGTGTGTGTGTGTGTGTGTGTGTGTGTGTGTGTGTGTGTGTGTGTGTGTGTGTGTGTGTCTGTCTGTGTGTCTGTGTGTGTGTGTGTGTGTGTGTGTGTGTGTGTGTGTGTGTCTGTGTGTGTGTGTGTGTGTGTGTGTGTGTGTGTCTGTGTGTGTGTGTGTGTGTGTGTGTCTGTCTGTGTGTGTGTGTGTGTGTGTGTGTGTGTGTGTGTCTGTCTGTGTGTGTGTGTGTGTGTGTGTGTGTGTGTGTGTGTGTGTGTCTGTGTGTGTGTGTGTGTGTGTGTGTCTGTGTCTGTGTGTGTGTGTGTGTGTCTGTCTGTGTGTCTGTGTGTGTGTGTGTGTGTGTGTGTGTGTGTCTGTGTGTGTGTGTGTGTGTGTGTGTGTGTGTGTGTGTGTGTGTGTCTGTGTGTGTGTGTCTGTGTGTGTGTGTGTGTGTGTGTGTGTGTGTGTGTGGGAGGAGACGACAGCCGTAATGAGCTGTATTGTTAGCGTGTGCTGTTATCAGACATGTCATTACAGCCCGAGCAGAAACTCTCTTACACAAATAGCTGTGACACTCACACCGACGTGACACACAAGATCTCCCTCCCTCTCTCTCTCTCTCCCTCTCTCTCTCTCTCTCCCTCTCTCTCTCTCTCTCCCTCTCTCTCTCTCTCCCTCCCTCTCTCTCTCTCTCCCTCTCTCTCTCTCTCTCCCTCTCTCTCTCTCTCTCCCTCTCTCTCTCTCTCTCCCTCTCTCTCTCTCTCCCTCCCTCTCTCTCTCTCTCCCTCTCTCTCGCTCATTTTAGAACGCTATTGACAGAATCTGGTCTTTATTTACGACAGTAAAGTCAGCGTGCAGTTTCTTTCAGGGTCATGACGCACCCTATCTCCTCTATGTCATTGTGACCAAACGCCTACAAAGACAGAAAGATAATGGAATTTCATCAGGTCATAAAGTATGACGTCACATTTTCACCATGTAGCAGGGGTTGACCTCCGTGCCACTGGTTTTCAGAGATCACTGGCCCAGGAACATCACTTCAGAAGAATAACAGTCACCAATTTACTCTTGAACCATTCTGATACAAAAGTCAATTACAACTTTTATTAAATTAATTGAGCTCTAATTATAAACATATTGTGTATTTTTCTTATATTTATGTGCTCATGTTTATTCACCATGCTGTAAGAGTCTTAATGTGATATTAATATGAGGCTGTGATAGATCTGGAATCTCTCCTTCTTTCTTCTCTGTGAGAAACTCTTCATCCTTACATCTTTACTTTAGGAGCTCTCTTAAGGACTAACATGTTTTGTGAATTACTTTTATCTTCACCAGGATCTAGTCTTTAACTTTAACGTGTTCCAGCTCCTCCAGCTGTCTGTCAGGCTTGATACGTTGAAGCTGTAGCAGTTATTAGCGCAATGTTTTTGAAATAATTACTGACAAAACACCGGTATAACAGGATAGTGCTGTGAAATTGAGAACGTGTTACTGTCTATTTTTTCAGGCAGTATTTGAGCTGAACGTGCAATCAGCTGACCCGGACTCTGTCAATCATTCATCCAGGCCAGCGGGCCAGTTTTAATGTCGAGCCCTGCACTAGGCCACCTGTGCCTAAAAATGTTAATAGTTTTAATTTCCTCTTTTACTTAAATCAAACATCCGCCCCTCCCCCGGTAATCAATGTTAGCTGACGGGACTCGAGCTTCACCCTCATGTAGACAGTCATGACTCAGAGAGACTTGATCTCTGATATATTTATGTGCAAAAAGTTGCACATTCTTCCTTTATTTGTCACTGGTGGGGTCTAGTAAGCATCAAGATCTCCTACACTGAGAAAGAAATAAAGTGCTGCATTAGCATTTTGTTGTAAGAACTAACAGTGAACTCGCACATCATTTCCATAAATATGACCGCCTGGTCTCATAATCCTGACAGCAGTTTAATCTGCTGGAAACTAGAGGATGCTCCACTATCCGTCCCACTGTGAGATATCAGACTCCTCACCTCGTCTTCTGTGTTTTCTCTCAACTTTACTTCACCCCCTCTCTCTTTTTCTTATCGCTGATTCTTCTTTCCTCGCGGTCTGTTCTCGCTCTCCCCTTCAGACTTTGTTTTTTTGGTTTTAATTTCCTCCTCCTGATATCAGTACGTAGTTGCTCTTAGCCTCTCTCTTCTAATCACTACTTGCCCCGATCAATTACATTTTTCTTTCTTTTATCGCTCACTCACACACCAGCTCTCTCTGGGTGGTGTGGTTTCTGGTGTTATCCGGGTGTAGCCACGTGTGTCTGATGGATCACCCTGCTTACAGCACTGCAGGACAAACCACACGCACGAGCAACGAATCAGAGCACCCCTGACTCTGTGTGACAAAGTGAGTGAGAGCCAATAGATCATTCAGGGAGGCCAGATGAGAACCATTTACAGGTCTGCAGGTTAGTCACTTTATAAGAACTCTTTCATTTTCTAAATTGCCAGATGCTGTTTTGTGCTACTTCAACATCGGTGTACAAAAATACACAAAAATGTAAACGTTCCCTCTGTTTCTTGGCTCTTTCTTTTAACTAATTATATAAGGAAACATGCTATGTTGAAGTGCTGGCTTCTCTGACAACAGCGCAGCAGCCAGTATGTCCTTCTTCTAAACACGGCCGTTTTGGACGCCCCTCGGTTTGTCAGATATGAGAGCAGTTATCAGGTCAACAGGTGTTGCAGTGATGGAAGCGGTCAAGAGAAGTGGTTCAGATAGAAGTGATTGTACCCGACCTAAAAAGCCTCTGCATGTTTCTAATAAGCTCCACGAGCAGAAACGTGCTCAAACTAGGATCAATATTGGAGATGCTTTTGAAAAATGGAGAGAGGTTAGAACACAGAAAGGTTTACAGACCCATGCAGAGCTGGATAAACACTGAAGCTTCAGAGTCCACCACATGGTGACCTGAGTGAGCATCCACTCTAGAGAGGAGGGGGGGAGACAGCTCTCTATGATGTTTAGAATTTAGACTGCAGTACACATTTTAAACACTAGGGGTCAGAGTTACATACTGCTCCTTTAATACCGTATTGGTCCGAATATAAGACGGCCTTTTTCCCCATCGAAATAGGTCCGAAAAAGTCGGGTCGTCTTATATTCGGGGTCTAGTATTCAGAGCGCAGCTCTAATTGTTCGCCTGTCCCTTTAAATGTCAACACACATGACGCGCTCTGGGAGGAGCAGGGGAGTGATGACAGTGAGAGCGAACACAGCGGGGTGGAGGACGTGTGTGAGGAATAGGAGACATCGGAGGAGAAGTTTGGAGAGTTTTAGTTTAGCGGTAGTTTAGTTAAAAACGTTGCCTGTATTTCCTCTGTTATTTCAAAATGTTAA
The DNA here is from genome assembly GCF_963930695.1 of Labrus bergylta. Lineage (NCBI taxonomy): Eukaryota > Metazoa > Chordata > Actinopteri > Labriformes > Labridae > Labrus > Labrus bergylta. The sequence goes on along the minus strand of NC_089209.1, from coordinate 1,503,363 downwards.
AAACATGTTGATAATATTGTTTGATTGTTAATCGATTTTAATGTTGAATCATACTGTACATAGTTCGCCCTTGTGAAACACTTTGTTTTGAAAAGTGCCGTAGGCCTATACGATAAATACGGTATGTTAATTATTATTATAATTATTAATACAACAGGTGTTTAATTCAATGTGTTTTTAATTTTGTTATTTTCAAATAAAATGAAGTTCTTTAAAAAAAGTTCTTTACAAAAACAAGATCTGGTCTGCAAATCTTTTTTTTCTAAATATGTTGAAAAACGGGGGTCGTCTTATAATCAGGGTCGTCTTATATTCGGACCAATACGGTAATAAAAAGGTTCTTATTTTGTTAGAACAATGAACTTAAAGGATTGCCGTTCTCTTTTTTTCTTTTGACCGTGCATATATATCCTCCTACGCCGAAACTGAAGGTTTTTTTGCACAGTCAGATTGTTTCTCTGGAAGTGTCACTCTAAAGCCCTGTTACCATGACAACTCAACAGTGATAGTAAGTGTCGTTAAGACCATTATGTGCTTTTTCCCATTAGAAGTACATATCTACCACCAGCTTATTAGTGTTTTAATTAATGTTAATAAGAAAAGTAATTTACACAGAATATTAGTCGGACTTTGAACTTTGGATGGCTTTTATATTTCCTTTAGTCTCGCAGCCTTTTTTCATGTAGTCGTTCCCACATCCTTGTCATCTCTCTCTCTCTCTCTCTCTCTCTCTCTCTCTCTCTCTCTTTCTCTCTCTGAATACTTCTCTCACTCTTTTTGTGTGCTTTGCTGCAGTCTTGGCTCGTGTGTATGCCTTTCCATTACGGCCGGCTGTTAAAGTTAATTAAAGAGGGGCATTCCTCTTCCTCATGTGGCTGACTCACCGCACGGCCCCGGCTATGCTTACTCACGTCCTGAAAGTCCGTTCAGCTTGTTGAGTCACTGATTCAAGATTCAGTGAGGAGGGGACCAAAGGCAAGCAGAAGGGAAGCCCGATGATTCAGAGGGAGGTGATGCTGTGACGATGGAGGGAATGCTTTTAGGGGGGAGGGGGGGCTTTATATGCCTTGGATTGACAGGACTGTGGATTGAGTAGAAAACCAAGGAAACAGAGAGAGTAGGGAGTGACATGCGAGGAAGGAGCCACAGGGCTGATTTGAGCAGGGACTGCCCGCTTGGAGGTCTCCGTACATTGGGCGTATTGAGTGATGATTCTAGAGTCTATCGAGGCTCAAAGCAGAAAAGTCTCAGGGGGCCCCTCCAACCAGCGTTCATCACTGTTAATCCCTCTTCACTTTAGGTATTTAAAGGAATAATGAATGCAACACTTTGCAGCGCAACAAGAGTGGACGCTGTCAGGTGACGCCGCATTCATGGAGGGTTCCTACCTTCATTGCAAACTTTGCAGATTTTTTGTCCCACTGAACAAGATAATGGACCCAATTGCAAAGACTTCAGGAGGACACAAGGGAAAGTGGCCTTTGATAACTGCTCTCATATTTGGAAAACCGAGGGGCGTCCAAAACAGCCCTGTGTGGGGGTGTCCTTAAAACCGCCTCCCTTCTCTGGTCCAAACAAATCCAGAGCATTCAGGAGCAGAATCTAAAGTTAGAAGGAGGACATACTGGCTGCTGCATTGTTGTCAGAGAAGCCAGCACTTCAACATAGCATGTTTCCTTAATGATCAGAGAGTAAGATACCTTTATCATTTATCGTTAGATTGGTCCTTGGATATTCATTTTCCTCGATTCTATGATACCAAAACTGGTCAGATTTGTTAACCATCTTCATGAACATGCCTTGACAATAGTAGCCTTGTAATTGTTCAAAAGCAGAATACCTTGGAGTTCCCTTGTGATTTGAGAATAGGGAAGTAGTTTGTCCAAGTGGGAATCTTTTTAGCAGAGAAGGGAGGATTACTTAATCAACCGGATGGACAAGCACAGATTCCTCTGTTGTAGTTTGACCTTCTCAAACTCCTGCTTTCTGCTACTGTGATTCTGGTGGAGGCTTTGTAAGATCACATGCAGCTGATGTGACTGTGGCTGGTTGTCAAAAACAAAATACACTGAAGTTAATTTTCTGGTCAAGCTGGCAGGGTGGCCCCAAGAAATTACAATGTCCATTTGTTGGTTGGCTGAACCACCATGTTTCCAATACGTGGGAGAGGATTGGACAAGGTGGTTTTGCCAAATGAATGAACAAAACAGGGCCTGACTATTGACTACTTCTAAGGGGTAAAAAAGAAACCCAAACAACTGGCTTCTCTAGAAAATACTCGTTGAAAAAAGCACAGAAACCAAACCAACCTAGCTGTCTTCGTAGAGTGCCTTATAACTGAGTTTCCCAGCTGCTGATTTGCCAGTGGAATCAGAGAAGCCTGCCTGAACAGGTGACAGTGAATTAGCTGATCAGCACCTACGAGGAAACATGAGAAGGAAGTGAGACAGGAGTTTCTCAGACCCCCTGCCTGACTTGTAACCAAGCTGACAATAGAACTGACAATATTTTTGCTAAAGGATGGATTTGAAGAATTTAGTTACCTGTTACCTTTGGAATTGGCATCTTCAAACAAACTTTTTAGTCATCCCGTCATGTCATTTTCCTCCACCGTCATACTCCCACCTGCACTCTCAGGTCTGCAGATGCAAACCTCCTGTCCCCTCCCTGCAGGACAAACTATCGGTCCTGGGGGGACAGGGCCTTCTCCATTGCCGCTCCCAGCCTCTGGAACCAAAAAACATCCAAGACTCCCCCACACTCACCTCCTTCAAGAAATCCCTCAAAACTCACCTCTTCATCACTGCCTACAACCACTAACTCCCCCTCCCCCTACATTACTTCTTCGTTGTACTGGCCTCGTCGTTTTTTGTTTTGTTTTATTGTTTTATGTTTTTTTCAAAGCGTCTTTGAGTTTTCAGAAAAGTGCTATATAAAACCAATGTATTATTATTATTATTATATTTATGTCAGTTTGCACAACCAGAGCTCTGCGGTCAAGCTAGCGATAATAAAAGTCAAAGGATTGGTGACAGCAACACAAACAGCTGGTACACAGTTGCATGGATGAAACCTGACTTTTTTTCTGATCTACCAATTACTTTTTGTCAACGATGTTGTGGAGCCCATTATGGTGGGAGCTTTAATGGTTTATCAATCACTCACACAAAGAGCAACAGCAGACAGTTCTATATAAACACCAGGACACAAATATGACAGGTGAAGTCAAACTGTGACACATTTCAAACAGCCTCAGTCTGTCACTGCAATGGATTATAAATAATTACAGCACAAACCCTGTTGACATGTTAATACATCTCCTCTGACTGCAGGCTTTTAGGACCCACACACAAACTAAGAGAGAGAAAACTACAGCACAGTGACAGTAAAGGCCCTGACACACCGAGCAGACGGCGAAGAACTGGTGGCGCCGCGCAACGCCTTTTGTCTTGGCCAAAAAGTTGAACTGAAACACACCACAAAGACTACAGTCGACAGCCAACCACCACGTACGTTCTGCGCATGCGTGAGAGGCAATAACTCTCAATGCCAGCAGGGGGCGGTAGTCTGTAATCATCATTCCAAAAAGGGGGAACCGGAAGAGGACGAGGAAGAATGCGGATAAATAAACCGTTGTTATGATACGAGAAGAGAATTTTCTCACAGCTGTCGCTCAACACTTGTAATATAGGAACTTCTAATGGAGAATAATGTCTGATAAAAAGTAGAAAATGGCACTAGTGTTGTCAGCCCTTGGTCTTTCAGTATTGGAATAAGAGAAAAGGTGCTTCCGTTTTTCTCGTGCACTGGCTCTTCTGTTTCGCTGAGCTGAACAGTCAATCAGAGAGATTCCTACCCCCAACTACGCCGGTGACAGCTCATAATGATTCGACATGTGAAATAGGCCAAAAAAACTCTTCTCTTCTCTCTTCTCCTCTGTCGCCCCCCAGTGGTGGAATGAACTTCCAAACTCCATGTGATCTGCAGAGTCCCTCTGCACCTTTAAGAAAAAGCTAAAGACCCAGCTCTTTCATGAATACCTACTAACTTAATGATGATGGTCTCCATATTATTGATGATGATGATGGTAATGACGATGGTTTTTGTTTGATAACGACGACTTATAAGATGGTTTCTATACTGATTAGAGCTCTCAAGAACTGCCCTCAATGTTGTGCTTTGCCTCTGGTCACTTCCTGTCAGCACCTGTGTGTCCAATCAGACTCAAAGCTGATCGTTTGCTCTTACTGACATTGTTCCCTTTTTTCTAGATCCTTGCTTGTGTTGTACTTACTCTCTGATGTACGTCGCTTTGGAGAAAAGAGCCTGCTAAGTGAATTGTAGAATTGTAGAAAAAGGGCCGACTGGTAGCGACGAATCTTGACACACCACAAAAACTAGGGCGATGACCGCTCGCCGACGGACCGACGGCTGACGGTGTTGTTTGTGTATCAAACCATCACTTGTGCATTCATAAGCAAACTAGAACCAGCTATAAACAAAACCAGTAGGCAGCTGCTTCCTCTTTTGTGTCACCGTCTACATCAACAAAGTGGCTTTGTATTCGTCATGCCAGAAGTGAAGTGAGCCGGTGTTTTAACTCGAAAGAAGTGAGCTCTGTGTGAGCCGCTGTGTTCTTCAGCCAGGAGAGATGACAGAGAGGCAGGGTGTCATTCAGCTGATAGTCACGTCCCCTCAGAGGTGTGACATTCAGATGATAGCCATGTCCTGCTTGATTACATACTCCAGAGTGGGAGGTGGAGAGAGGCACGTAGTATGTCTCCACAGCACTGCATCATATGAAACATCTCAAGTGTTTGAGTTTCCCCTGCTGAGGAAATCTTGTCTCCATTTCTGTATCTTTCAGATTAATGTTTTTAGTGTCAAAATGCCTCCAGTTGTTGCACACTCCACCTGCAGCAAATGTTGTGATGTTATTATCTACTCTACCCCAAATTGGTCTACTGTATTGTGCCGTAAATTATGGTATGGTATGGTATTGCATCGTAATGTTGCCTCCTGTGGACAGGTGTTGAGAACTAGCATGCTTGCTAAAACACTTAAACAATGCATCTGGTTCGTCCAATGTATCTGTGATGTCCATGCCAAATAAAGTCTATTATTATTATGATATCATATGATATCAGTCCCTTAACCCATCAGCGGTCATCCAACACCGATAGTGGGTTGTTTTTTTATCGATACAGAAACGACATCTCAAAGGGCTGTTCAACATTTGCTACTAGACGTCGACTTTCAACTCCAACTCTATTCTCGCATCCCTAGTTGCAATTAAGACTGAAAACAAAGGCAACACACGGTGTCACAGCGAGGTCAGGTGGGAGGGTTCGGCTCTCTTGGGCCCTGCTGGCCGGTATCCTGGGTCAGACGGAGTCGGGTGTTCACGCATTGGGACCTTCATCCAGTTAAAAATTGGGAGTGGGGGTTCCTGTGACGAGGGCTTGGCTGTGGATTGAATGGGGGGGCTGGCGGGACTTGGTTGGTGCAAAGCCTTCTCCGCTGGGGGCGAGCTCGGCATGTCATGTAGATTTGTACGTAAACTGTCATCGAATTGAAAATGTTTTGGTGAATTTATGAATACTGAAGGGATTCTAATAATTTAGTCTATTTTGTTTTTCTCTGTCTATCTGTCAGATTGATGCTGTTTGTTGTTGTTTGTCAAACTGTCATGTGGATGTTGCTTGCCTGTATCTGAAAAAAAAAAAAGGCAACATACAGAATAAGAAGTCCTGGTCAGAAATCCATAATTTCTAGCCACTGGCTAAACCAGAAAACCTAAAAAGTTTGCCGCTGCTCTCAGAGGCTATTTTGTCAGAACATAGTTGACGGGTTACATGTAGTTTTGTTAATGTAACCCAAATTAAACTCTGAAGCCAAACCAAAGATTCTAACTGAAGATGAGCTCTAGATGACCAAATTTCCACGATGTGTGAACAGGCTTTTGTTCCTGTGGAGTATCAGGCTTCACCCCCATATTGCCTGAATGTTCTCGTACTCACAATTATTAACAGGAACATTGTCCGCAGTTAGAGCATTTAGTCACCTCCATTGGAAGAGAAAAAGTGCACTGAGTTGAAAAAACAAACAGAAAGAGTAATAGTGAGTTCGTCTTGACAGCAAAGCATAATATAAAAAATGTTGCAGTCAACCTAGATCCCTCTAATTTGGGAAACATTCTTCTTCAGTGGTGAATGATGAAAGCAACATAATAATTACACCAAATGAGGGATGCAAACTTAGCAAGCATTTCAGTTGTTTTACTTTAAGAAGAGAATTAAAGGAGGATCTAGAAGGAAAGATTTCAGTGTGTAGAGTTGTCTTGCCGGCTGTCTTTCTAAATGTCTTTGTCCCAGACCAGATAATGGAGGGCAATTTAGGTGGAACACTTAGATGTGAGTGTGTGCCAGAGGAGACAGAGAGCTGAACGTCTCGTCTCTCAGCCCTCCCTGAGTGTCCACAGAGAGAGAGCTCAGAGGAGTTCAGGTTTTATTTCACCTGGACACTCAAAGTGTTTCTGCAATAAAAGAGTACGACAATAAACTCTGCAAAAAAACTGTGTTCTGTTGTAGTGAAGACTCAGTCCATATGGTATCAAAACATCTTATCACTAGATTCCTTTGTGTTGTTGACTGAAGCTGGAAGAAAATGTCAAACAAGGGGACCCTATTGTTGGGAGTCAATAAATGGAAGTAATATTTCAAGTAATGATTATTAAAGAATACATATCCTCCCCCTCCTCCACCTTTTCAAACAGTCCCCTCCTCCACCTTTTCAAACAGTCCTCCTCCTCCACCTTTTCAAACAGTCCTCCTCCACCTTTTCAAACAGTCCCCTCCTTCACCTTTTCAAACAGTCCTCCTCCACCTTTTCAAACAGTCCTTCTCCACCTTTTCAAACAGTCCTCCTCCACCTTTTCAAACAGTCCCCTCCTTCACCTTTTCAAACAGTCCTCCTCCACCTTTTCAAACAGTCCTTCTCCACCTTTTCAAACAGTCCTCCTCCACCTTTTCAAACAGTCCCCTCCTCCACCTTTTCAAACAGTCCCCTGTGGTCTAAATGAAACATCTGTGCTGTGCTTTGTTCAAAATATAACATGAATCAAGCACCAGAGGAGGTTTGTGACCCTGTATAAACCAGCTCTCTCAGAACGCTCCGTTTTGGTGTGTGTGTCTCTTTAAATGCAATGAGCCGCTCCCCCCCCCCCCCCCCCGAGTTTTCCCGGTAGACATCACTCCTCTGTAGAGAGATTAAAAATGGAGGACCTGGTTTGTGGTTAGACTCCTGAAATAAGGTCTGTGGTTAACACAAGCTGAAGAGATGTTGGTGTTTTGTTAGAGCACATAAACTACGTTAGGTAATACCTCCACTTGTGAAGTTTGAAGTTTTTACTCGTCTTTAAAAAGGCGGTTGCTAACAAGAGGCTAAATGTGACTACAGTGGTTGTCGGGGACATTAAAGGTCATCACGCCGGACACAGAGGGCGGGAACTCTCTCACTAGTCGGAGATGTCTCCTGTAGGTTTAATCTTTAGGTTAAGGTGAATATTATGTTAGTAAACTATTTATTAAGCTACGTGGATTAGTTTATTGGAGATCGTCTGAAGCATAACGCTAGTGATGTCACAATCATCTAACCGTGGTGTCGTTAGCTTTAGCATAACGTTAGCTTTTTACTTCTGTCGGCCGCATTAACGCTTCAAACATCATAAAAATGGCGTTCATCTGTGAAGATTATCCTGCTGAACAAAACACCTACTCTTCAGAAACGTGTGTTTACCACAGAGATTATTTTCTGCAATGATCCAAAATCCAATGAAAACATCCCAGAGGAGAATTCTCATTAGACCCCCATGGCGATGCTACTTCCGGGTTGGCCTACAAAAATGCATCATTTGGTTCGTTCTCTATATGTAAGACATCGATTGAATTGAAATAAAATTGTCATACATTTTCAGAGCAACTGACAATTTGAGAAAATGTTCACAATAATCCATCCAAAGGTTTATTGTCTAATTCAGTTCCCACAAAAGTTGTGGATCAACCCTAGAGCTACAACATTAGCATGGCTAAAGCTACACTTTCTTGTGTTTTCTGCAGGTGGTGGACTGTTCCTGGGATGAGACTGTGAAGATCTACGCACCTGCCTGTCTATCTGCTGGAACAGCAACATGAAAGACTTCTGAGGACATTGTGTTAAATTCCATTTGTTGCCTGGAGGCTTACATGAACCTCGAGCTCTTCCTGTCAGCTCGCCTTCTGCAGATAAAAGTCATTTCTCCCAGTCTGACGCCACAAACAAAATTGTCAATTTTGACTAAACAATTCATTAATTTACTGAAATAAATAGAGAACAAGTGACTCATTCATAGCGCGGACATCAAAGCAACAACAAGGCTGTTTCTGTGAAGTTTTGTCCAGCGTTTCAATGCAGCCATTTTGTGTTTTCATGTGTATAACACTCATTTACAACTCTCTGAAACACTTTGCCAGGCCTTCCTGCAGCGTATCACAACAGTGCCTCACCTGATATAAGTTAATATGTTTATTAAAGTCTTTGTTAAAGTCAGGGTTGGTCATTTCCTCCAGATCCACTTTTTAAGATGTTGGTTGAAGTTGTCTTTAGGTCCTGACAGAAATGAATAACTCATGTTCTCTGAAAAAGGAACAAAGAAAATCCATCATCTGTATCAGTTTGTAAGTCTGTAAAAACTTCAACCAATGTCTGCCACGAGGTACCAATCTTTGGCTTTAGACGGAGCACTGAGGGAATGCTACTTTCAAAATCATGCTAGTTTTTAAAAATCACCAACCCTGCCTTTAAGTGCCTTGATATGAGATTTCTATTTTTAGTTTCTAGTACATCTCGTTTGAGATGTTTTGACCCTGTCATACTGTACCGTAAAGACAGAACTTAACCGTTGAAATAACAGTTTATTGTTGGTCCTCCTTTTGGGTACACACAAGCTACAGTCCCCTTAAAGACATCAACACATGTCCACACACACACACACACACACACACACACACACACACACACACACACACACACACACACACACTTTCAACAGCGGTTTTGGAAACTTACATGTTTTTTTAAATATAATTTTGTTTCTTAAATGAGAAAAAGTTTAAAATCTCTTCCATTGAGAACCAAGATGCAACTTTCAAACACATTTGTGAAACGGGAGAAGAAACTGTGTGTGTCCTCCATCTGGGGTCACAAAAGCTACGGTCCCCACAATACCATAAATACTGACAAACACCTACACACACACACACACACATACACACATTATCAAAAGCAGGTTTTGGAAGATTGGAACGTTGCCTTGATTTATTTTCTTAAATAGCTGAAAGTTCCATTTTTCCCATAAAGAACCAAAATACAAGCGTCAAGCAAAGATGTGAAACTGAAGATAGCTATAAAAGTTCTCCCATTTTCCTACAAGAATAAGATTAAATTCTGGCAAAAATTAAGTTAACTTTGACGGGCTTAAGAAGCAGCCGAGTTCTTCCTCTGCAGTCTAAATATTTTGGTCTTTTCTCTTGTAATTTAGAATATCTGATTATCATTTGATTTTTTTATAATCTTCTGTATGTGACTGTGATCCATAATATCCGTATCATTATGTGTTTCTCCTTCATCTCACTGAGATTCTATTAAACAGGATAGAAGAAAAAAAATGTCAAGTGTGACTAATTTCATTCCTGAAATGTCATCAGTGTAGATACGGGCGTTTATGATGATGATGATGATGATGATGATGATGATGATGAGTGTGTGCGGGGCCTTTAATAAAGGAGGAAATATCACACAAAGATATCATCCACAGAAAAGCTCTTTACTTATTGGTCTCTTTGCATCAAAAGCGACACAGTTAGACGCACAACCACCCTAACCCCACCAAGTCATCTTGTGAGAGGCTGGACCGGTCAATCACCAGCCACACTCACATTCACACCTACGGACAATTTAGAGTCCCCAGTTAATCTAACGAGTCTTTGGACAGGAATTTAACCCTTTAAATGCCAGAATCATGTATTCAAACTGGCATTTAAAGGGTTAAATTCCTGATAATTACTCAATATTTGGTAGTTTTGAGCAGGGCTGAAGTTGTTTAAGAGATTTATGCAAAAAAAAAACTGAAATAAATATCAATCTGTTCTATTTTCATAGCAGTTTTTATAAATTGCACATTTTGGCCCTTCAATGTCCAAACAGGGAACTACATTTTAAATCTGATGCTACACACAAACTAACAATGCATCAAAGTCAATATTTTGGATAATCTTTGACATATCCAAGACTGATTTTAAAAAATCCCCCAGCCACCAAATATTTGTTTTCTGGAAAATAACTCATTTTGGTGTTTTTTTCATAAATAACAACAGTGACATCATGTCATCAAACTGGCATTTAAAAGGTTAAATTCCTAAAAATGATTTAATGTTTGGTAGTTTTGAGCAGAGCTGAAGTTGTTTAAGAGATTTATGTAGAAAAAAGTAGAAAAAATATCAATCTGTTCTATTTTCATAGCAGTTTTTTGGAAGTGGACATTTTTGTCCTTAGTGACTTAAAAGGGACTAAAGGATCTCGCTAGAGTCGAAGTATTGTTAATAATGCTCTGCAACAATTTTCACAAAGAACAAAGAACAAATAATGTAGAACAGGTTTGAGCTACCGCCTTCAAAATAGGAACAAAATTCTGTAAAATTCATGAGTTTTCCAGAGCAGCTATGCAGTGAGGATCATCTGGAATGTGCCAGCTCTTACATTAAGCTGTAAATATCACAGATGATGATGATGAATGTCTCCCCCCCCCCCCTCCTTAATGGCTGCAGCCAATCACAGCTGCCCTGGTGATGATGCGTGAAGGATTCCTCTCTGCCCTGCAGCGCATCGTCTGCAGGGAAAACCCAGCACTCTCTCTGGGAATGAAAACGAGGACGCTCCTCCTCCTCCTCCTCCTTGTCCTCGTCATCGTCCTCCTCCTTGTCCTCGTCATCGTCCTCTTCTTCATCTCCTGCTCTCTTTCTTCACTCTGTTCCTCTCCTTTTTTTTCTCGTTTTATCTCCAGAAGATCCTCTTTCAGTTCTCACTTTCACCATCTTTCTCCTCCGTCCTCCCTGTCCTGACTTCTCCTGATTTTTTCTTCTTCTACTCTTTCTTTTATCCTCCTTTGTCTTTTACTTGTTTTTAATTCTTGATCTTCACCTCCCTCAAATTCTCGCCTCTTTTCTCTTATTTGTCTCCTTTCGGGGTTCTCCTCTTTTTGCTTCTTTCCTGTTCTCCTCCTTCCTTTTTTGTTTCTTTCCATCACTTCCCCTTCCTTTCGTCTTTTATCCTTTCACCTCCTCATTTCCCTCGTCTCACCTTTCTAGCTTACTTCATTTTCTTCCTCTTTCTTTCATTTCTTTTTCTGTTCTTTCTCGTGACTATAAAACATTTGATTCGGCACCAAAACTGCATCAAAAACAGATAAAAAGTCAAAGGTACAAGACTGTACATAACCTTCATCCTGAGTTAAGGAACTACACATCCCACAATCCATTGCGAATGATCCCTCTTAAACGCAACTTTTGCCGTTGTTATCGTGTTTATACTGTTAATTTCTGTTGTGTACATTTACTGATAGCTAACTAGCTAGCCTGCTAGCAAAACTATCTGTTTGCATACTGCGCCGAGGAGCAGGCCAAATTGCCATGGTAACAGCTAGCTCCACCAATCAAAGACGTCGCTGTGACACTCTAGGATTGTGGGTAGTGTAGTTCTTTTCTTCGATATTGTGAATAAATCTTGTTGATGAACCATCATCTCACACTCAAGTAGCTCGTGGTCAGTCCACCTGTAGATGGTTATGACATCATGGCTGATAATCAACACACTGAGAATAACAATCTGAGTCTGTTTGCGACAAAAACAACAACAACTTCATCACAGTCTGTTTACCTGCTGAAGGCTTCAAAATGCAGGAATTTCCCTTTAAAATGTTGATCTGTTTTCTAACTTATTAAGAATTTAATCATCTGTCTTAAACTCAAAATTAAACCCAACGTGTGTGTGTGTAGGTAAACCAACAGAATCATTTTAACTTTTGGACAAATTGTGCTTACAGCTGCAGTTTATTCCCTCAGAATAATTGTTTGCTCCATATTAATTCAGAAATCCTTATTATGCAGGCCTGTTCCATTCTGTGTTTTAAGTGAAATTACTCGGCCTAATCTATATTACCTACAGTTTGTGGAATAATGGATGTGGTCCCCCCCCCCCCCCTTCCCAGCGGAGAACAGTTTGGGTCTAAATCCTCGGCGCAGTTTTAATCTCCTCACGTTTGAAAGCGTCTCTTCTGTCTGCGCGTGTTAATTGGAAGCTAATGGTCTGTGCTCGATAAGGGCGGATCTTCCTCCCTCGTGGGCCTGGGAAACTGATTTTCTGATGAAATATTTCAATTAAAAATATTGTCCAAGTCATTTCCACGCCTGTTATGAGTGATGATGATGTCTCTGTATCTGTTAGGAGGAAGAGGAGAGAGAGTCAGAGAAATATAAAGAGAGCAGATGTTCAGACGTTCTGCAACTCGATGGCAAACATCCAAACACTCAGAGAGAAGAAAAGCTGCAGGTGTTTTCATTAATTATAACCTTTTATATTTCTGGATTATTTCCAGGAGGAGAGGGAATCTTAAAGCTACAGCAGAGTGATACTCCAGAAAATAAAAACCTTCATGTAAATTATTCTAGTCTGTTAACATTTTCTCTGTTTTCATTGGAGTTGGGGTAGCGGACAGGATCACTCCCATGATTCACCGCCAGCCTCTGCATCATCTTTTGTCGTTTTTTTGATTGAGAGCCCCCTGGTGGTGGAATTTACATACATGTCCCTAGTCTGTCTACAAAGCCCCCAATGATGAGAAAAGTCCATCCTCCCCGTCTTCTCCCTGCTCCACTTTTCAGAAAATGTGTGCTCAAACAGGCCGTTTGGAGATTTTCCCTTCATGACATCACAAAGGGCAGTAGCCCCTCCCCCAGGTGGGTGACACTTCCACAGCTAGGTGTTTGTTCTGCCCTCTGAGTCTGACTTCTCACCGTAAACAATAGGACATGGAGTGAGAAAGACCGAGTACACTCAAGCCCTTCCAGAGAGGGGGCGTGGTCAAACACAGCTCATTTACATATTTAAAGGTACAGACACAGCCTGTTCTGAGCAGGGCTGAAATAGAGGGGTTTGTAGACATGATCAAATACAGGATCAGAGTGGATTTAGAACAAGAAACTTCACACACGTTTTGAGGAGCTCTGAGACTTATTTAAACTGAAGAAGAGGAGGAGGATATGTCACCTTTAAAGTCTTTCCTTTTTATGGACAATTTCATTAATCGAGACTAAAATAATCGATATGGAATCATCAAAACATTTCTCTAATGAAAATCTTTTCCTTGTTTATTTGCACAGTTTGTACTAAATGTTCTGATATGCTCTTACTAGAATATCTTCATAATTTCCTCATGTATATGTTAATTTTTCTGATTTATTTTAATCCTGCTAAGGCTTCTGCAAAATGTGAATACTTGGATCTGTCACGCTAATAAGGCAGATTTGAACAGTGTGAAGACAGAAGGAGGGTTAGGGGTGGGGGTTCACTGGGACAAATAAATAATGAGACCTAATTTCTTGCCGGGGCAACGTCAGCAGAAGCTTAAATGTAGTTAAACTAAATAAACAGTACCTTTCTGAGAGGTGAGAGCTAGCATGGGGGGAGGGGTGACTCTGGAGCTCATTGCCCGGCTTTGTCGATGTGTTGTGGGATCTGTTGCATGATCCCTTATCTTTGATTGGCAGATGCCTCCACTTCTCATTTTGATTCATTTTAATCAGAGATTCACCAATGGGGAACTCAGGGCCGATACTTATACCAATGTTTGTTTCATGACTTCTTTTGGTCTGAGACTCATAGACCAACATCGTCTCTCATGTTTATCCAACATGCAGGTGACTTCCTCTGCTCAATAATAAACCTCTTCTCTTAAATCTGTAGTTTTTATTTGCACTAGTTATCAGCATTAAATCGATACGACACAACAGATAAACATCGCTTACCCCTCCTCTCAGCTGCCAGGGTTCTCACCTGCACTAAGCCCTGGCAGTACATCACCCCTACCCTCGCCCACCTTCACTGGCTCCCGGTCAAGTCCTGCATCACATATAAAATCCTCCTCCTCCTTGTCTACAAATCCCAGCACAGCCTTCCCTCTAGTACCTTTCCGACCTCCTCGACTTCTACACTCCAACCCTGAAACCTCAGATTCTGAGACCCTCTTCTGCTCTCCATTTCCCGCACCAACCTGCAGACTTTTGGGGGTCCCGAGCCTTCAGTGTGGCCACCTTCTGGAACTCTCTCCTGGCAGTTGTCTGTAAAGCTCCATCCTGGGGGGATATGGTGCATTCATGTGGTGTCGGACATGTCGGGAAAACGAGTTTCCAAGTTGTAAAATGCACATGAACAACTGCTCAATCGGAACAACAACTCGGAAACTAAATGAGCCCGACTTCCCGACTTGACGTCAGAATCGTCATCACGATGTTTGTCAACAGGGCCGGTATCAGAGGATACTGAGGGTTTTTTAAAATATTTATTTTTGGGCTTTTCTATTGTAGAGACAGGACAGTGGACAAAGCTGGAAACCAGAGAGAGAGACAGAGGGGGAAGGGAGCCACATGGACGGATTTGAACCTGGGGCCGCCCGCTTGGAGGACTTTGGCCCCTATACATGGGGAGCACGCATCAACCACTATGCCAGGATATCGATATATATCTGATGCATCACTACATTTAATGTGTCAGCAGTTTGATAAGTTTTATATTTAAGTATATTTGAAGTTTTTGTGTTTGCATCATGTAACAAACAGGAGAGGGTGAACTTAAACCAGACTTTTCATTTCAGTGGAAAGTGTTATAAACAACACACTGAATAATCAGGAGGAGAAAGTAAACCTCCCCCTTCCTCCTCTCTCTCTCTCCCTCTCTCTCTCTCTGTCTCTCTCTCTCTCTCTCTCTCTCTCTCTCTCTCTCTCTCTGTCTCTCTCTCTGTCTCTCTCTGTCTCTCTTGCTGTCTCTCTGTCTCTCTCTCTCTCTCTCTCCCTCTCTCTCTCTCTTTCTCTCTCTAACTCTGTCTCTCTCTCTCTCTCTCTCTCTCTCTCGGGTACACAGCCAAGAGGCGCTGCGGCAAAATGTCATATTTCACAGGCAGCGCTCTCAGAGGACGACCTCCTCTGTACTGTACATCTCCTGTACATCTGCTGCGCTCCTACTGTACTCTGCTGCAGCTCCTGTTCCCGGGGGGTCTCTTCTACTCTTTTTCTTCTTTTCTCTTCTTCTTTTGCGTCTCTCAAGAGTTCCCGGAGGGTTTTTTTATTTTTCGTTTTGGAGCACAGAAAAGTAATTCACGAGGTGTTCCGCTGGTCTTCATTAGTCTGTAGGCACTGATACAAAAACCATGTGTGAGTTTTTGAGTGTTGCCCGCAGCTGAAAGAGACAGCAGACCTGACATGGTGTTTTAGCCAAGCCGAGGAGAACGACCGGAGGAGAAAGACTGAGCAGAACCGGATCAGCTCCCCAACACCTTCAGGTTTCACTTTTATGCCTGTTTTTCATTAAAAAGCTACTTCATGCAGAGTGAGCTCTCCTCTCAGACCGTACAAACGTGGCTTTTTACATCCTCACCTGCTTCTTTTCCTCCCTCTTGTCCGTCCAGCATCAGTGCGTCGCGGCTGTGCGTAAAAACACAAACCGCCCCCCCTCACTCCCGGGACTAAAGCGCTCCAAACCGGGCCGGTAGCAGCACTTTTTTTTAACCTCCTGTGTGTCTCATTTTCTATAACAAAAAGCAACCAGCAAACCGCCACCATGGAAGTGGTAAAGGGTCGGCTGTTGGGGATTTCCGTGGCCGTTGCGCACGGCATTTTCTCCGGCTCTCTGAACATTTTGCTGAAGTTTCTCATCAGTTATTATGACTTTAAGTTCCTGACGCTCATCCAGTTCCTCACCAGCAGCACCGCCGCGATCACTCTGGAGATCCTGAGACGGCTGGGGAAAGTGGACATCCCCCCGTTCAGCTGGCACCTGTCCAAGGTAAGAACTCACCTGAACAGTCCGCGAATCATGAAAACTGTCCAGGGATGAGTATTCCAATCTGTTATCATAGAGACACAATAGATTCTTGTGAAGATGTGCACCCGGTCTTTTTTTTACGAAATGATTCCTAAAACTTTTCTTTAAATTTTGGTACATTGATAAAAAACAAGCGTTGGTGAGGCCGTTAAACCCAGAATGTGTAACCATCTTTCAGGGGTGTCATGCAAGCCAAAATTCTGGGGGAGCTAAGTAAGAGTGGGGTCAAGGGGTCCTTCAAAAATAATTCTAGACAAAGGGAATAATTCTGCTTTTTACTGCATTTTCAAACATTTATAATGAAAGGCAGAATAGGCTTCATTTCTCGATCAGTCTGAAAGTTTGAGGAAACCAAAGTTTTTTGAAGCCTTTTCATCAGATCTCTTCCATTCCACTCGAAATGCTAGAATGAAAAAAGACAGGAAAAGGCCAAGACATTCATCGTTAGGAGAAAGGTTAAAATGCCTTCATCAAACGGGCATGCGCTAAAGGTTCTATGGTTCCAAGAATCCTGTCTCTCGACTTTTACTTTAGTGTAAACTTGTATATTGCAGATCATGTAAGAGTTAAAAATCATTCAAGATGGTTGGATAACGTTTGCTTTCTTACTGTGCAATCCTCTTTAGCCTCTTTATTTAACAAAAATAAGAATATTTGGTGTTTTTAAGCTTTAAATTATTTCAAATTAAATTAATAATAATATTAATATTCATGTTTTTTCCTCTGCAAGAGGAGGGGAAAATGGTTGTTGGATTCCTACAATTTATTCCATTTAATGTACATTCGTCAGAACAAATTTAAACTCCTCATGTCGTAGTAAAGATGATCTGTACATAGTCGTTTTGAGTGTAGACGCCCCCCTTTCCCCTTCTAATATCACTAAAACTGCCTATTGGTGTCTTCCACTTGATGATTGGCTGATTTACTGATTGACTGACTGGTTAATTGAGCAGCTGACAGTTTGGCTGAGTGGCTTGATTGACTGATGAGATCCATTGACTTTACTGGCAGAACTGTTAAATCAAAATCTCGACAGCCACGTGTCACAGATGTTTGAATCTGAGCAGGCTCGCCGTGATGGTGGCCATCAATTTAATGTCTTTCACCAATTTACCGTGTTTTATGCTGTCGACGCAGCAAGTTGTGCAGATATTTAGGTTCTGAATTGTTGAGGCAATTTGTACAAAGTTGACTTCACACAAGAAAAGATTCAGGAGACTCAGATGGCTTAGGTTGAAGTTGTTGATTTATGACTCTGGAGGGGAATTGATATGAACAGCACACATGTGATACAGCGTCCTGCAAAACCGGTTCTGTCAAACCGTCCCATAGGCTCGGTCCTCAAGATGATGCTAAAGTCAGGGGCATGTTACAGGTTCAGGTACAGGTTACTTTATTTGGTAAAACACTCTACCTACTCTACCCAAAAGCTTAATTTAAAATGCTGCTCAAATATCATTCAATTTAAAAGAATGTATAAAAAAATGTTCAAGGAAATGATGAATGTATTGAGTTAATCTAACTGATTGTATTTGATTGTTTCTATATTTTTGATCTATTTTTTGTTCTGTGAAAGAAAGAGAAAACAACAGGTTAGCCATCTTATTCTATTAAACAGTATCTTGTGTTATTAGGAAAGGGGGCAGGTATTATAAGTTTTCTTCTTCCTGCTCCTGTTTGCTCATGAACAGTGTTTCAGGATTATGAGAAAATATTTTTTATGTTTTGTATTATTGTGTTGAAACCATACACTGAAATGAGCAAATAAATCAAATAAGAAATATGAAATGAAAATTTGACTGAAAATAATAATGTATACTTTATTGCTCCCGCAAGGGGAAATTCGTTTTTACACTCTGTCTAGTTAACATGCTACACAAACATAGACTGAAATACACACACATGCACAAACAGGATCCTGTGGACATGCACTAATGGAGAGGTCTCAGAGTGAGGGGGCTGCCCACAGTGGGCGCTCCTGAGCTGGTGGGGGGGGTTAGGTGCCTTGCTCAAGGGCACCTCGGCAGTGCTCAGGAAGTGGACTGGCACTTCTCCAGCTACCAGGCCAATTTCTGGACTTGGTCCGTGCCGGGACTTGAACCAGCGACCCTCCGATTCCCAACCCAAGTTGGTAAAACGTCAAATTTGATGGTCTTAACATATAAAAAAATATAAAATTACATGTGAACAAGTACATTTTTATCAGTTTTTTAGGGGGATATCTTAGGCCTACATTGCAACAGAGAAAAACAGTTCATCACTTACATTACCTTGAATAATTAGCAGTTAATATGGATTGAATTGGGGGTAACAATAGCATTAGGCCTAAGGTCTGATACATTCTGCAAATCTACGACCACAGAAAGTTTCTGGCTGTCATCTTTGATTTCCCTTCTCTTCCGCCACCAGAGTTTGTATTTCCCACACAAATCAATCCACCCGCACAAAATGGGCCGTACAAAATCACAGTTGGGTATATGACAGATGATGTACAGTATACATGGCCACTACATGTCATAAGGGGTGTGTTTATGTCGACATCATTCAATAGTTTGCATGTTTTTTGTTTTAGATTTCATTTTTTGGGCTTTGTATGCCTTTATTTGATAGGACAGTGGATAGTGTTGGAAATCGGGGAGAGTGGCGGGTGGAATGACATCCGATAAAGGAGCTACAGGATAGACTCAAACCCAGGGTCGCCTGCTTGGAGGACTATCACCTCCGTACATGGGGCGCCCGCACTGACCACTACGCTAGCAGCACCTCCTACTAACTCAGTTTTAAACATATTGCCCAATATCACAAATCACATAAAGTCCCAGATCCAATGGTACTCTGATGCTTTCTCAAGGCCGGCATGTCTTGATGCTTTTGTCATGGCTACATCCTGGCGTCTTACAAGCTAACTGCTAGTCTGTTTAGCTTATTTTTCAAGTTCAAGTTCACTGTTTTAAGGTCCTTTAGCACGAAGGCCAGAGTTGTTGATCCCAGAGTCAAAGATCTCTGGTTTACGTTGGAGTTAGAATCATGTTTGTCTGTATGAGACCCCTGAGGGCATGACAAAGGTTCAAAGTCTGATGAGTAAACAATGAATAGGCTTTAATTTACAGGAACACAAGCAGTGTTAGGTGCAAAACTGTGCTGAGCAGGATCCAGTGCGTCAGCCTCCCTCTGGCTGATTTACAAAATAGTGTTTGAAACAAAAAAAAAGAAACCTTTTGGTTACATTCCTGAAATGAGAGATACCTGGTTCTCACTGCAGCTGCCTGTCATGTTTATTTCAAGCTTTTATTTTCAACCCCGGAGTCCAAGTCCGGGGTTGAAAATAAAGCCAATATAGAATTACAGAAGTACAAAAAACATACAGTTCCTTGAGTTTCTGCTGCAGGCTGGCAAGGTTACAAACTATACATGCATAAATGTTTGCTTGGTGTGGAGGCTTTTGCATGTGATAGTACAGGACTGGAATTCCAGTCAGCTACAGGTAAAAGTCATGCATTGACGTTACTGGCAATTCTCAGCTGACTTCCTACTCAGCCTGAAGGCTAGAAATTTAAAGATTTCTGCTTTATATTGAAAATAGAATTATGTGAGTCTGTATGAGACCCTGTTGTCTGTATAAGACCCCTTAGGGCCTGACAAAGGGTCAATGTTGGATGAGTAAACAATGAACAGGCTTGAATTTCCAGGAACTCAAGCAATCAGTGTTAGGTGTTAAACTGTGCTGAGCAGGACTTGGCTGAGGTATGACCAAGTGGCAACATCAAGGTTGAAAATAAAGCCAATACAGAAGTGCAAAAACCTGCAGTTCCTCCAGTTTCCGCTTCAGGCTGGCTAGGTGACAAACTATTGCAGTTCAGGGGTCTAAATCCAACCAAAGGTTGAAAATGTTGCAACGTTGACCAAGTGGTAATTACCTGACATGTCCAAAAGTCTGAAACCTTTGGTTAATGCTTATTTTAAAGACCTAACAAGCTAATGTCTGTTTAGCTTAGTTTTCAAGGTACCCTTTGGCGTCGGTTTTTTGAGGTCCTTTTACTCCCTTTTTACCCGATCGTTCAGGTGAAACTGTTTGGTTAGCTTTGGGAACAAAAACGAATTGGTAAGATTTAGGAAACATGGGATCATTTTGGTTAGAGACTCAACGTTGCCTTTTTGTTTTTGACCAGATCCCGTCAGCTGAGTAATAGTCCTTCAAAAATGTAATTGGCTAGCTTTCCTTCTCAGCTGACTTCCTGTTCAGCCTGAGGGCCAGACTAGTTGTTATAAGATTCAAAGGTTTCTCCCAAAAGGTTGACATTGATGAAGCCCTTGTGCGTCTGTATGAGACCCCTTAGTGCATGACAAAGGGTTAATGTTTGATGAGTAAACAATGAACCGGCTTCAATTTCCAGAAAACACTCCCAATCAGCGTCATGTGCAGAAGTGTGCTGTGCAGGACTAAGTGCGTCAGGATCATTCTGCTGAGATAAAAACAACAAGCAGAAACCTTCAGGGTTGATAATTAAAGCCATCGCATCGCATCCTCTTTGATTTAAAGCGTGCCAAATGTGAACACCCAAAGCAGAGACTCTTTGTGCTACTGTTTTATCACCAGACTGTAAATCGTAAATAGCGGACATTTATTTACTCTTACTTTAATGGTCCCTGAATATCATCTCGGCCACCGCAGTCATCACTTTCTTCACCAGTCCACCAGTGGTGAATGGCTTCTTGTGCTTTGTTAGGATGAAATGATGCCTCTGTTGTCGGGTTGGCCTTCTTCGTTGGTTGCAGACTAGGGATTGCTATTCTTTAAGTGTTTCTTTAAGCATATTGAGTTTATAGCGCTGCCTGCAAGGAAGTCCCTGGGTTAAGTGGACTTTAGTGTGGTGGTGCCCCGCATTACTTCTTTTGCTCACTGAGACACTGATCCCACAGATGAGGCACACACACTTGGCCTTTTCATCCATGGAAAAAACGTACTCTCCCTGTGGCTTACAAAGTTGTCCATCATAAATCTGACTAACAGGCTGGCTCCTGCTAGTTCAGCTAGCATACACTGTAACCGATCGACCTGTAGATGGAGGTTGCTGCTTCATTTTTCTGCGACTGGTTCAGTTCAGACTTTGGTAAAAAAATGACACAAGCATCGCCTTTTTATTGACAGCTGATAGGCTGGTCCAATTGTTTTATATTATAGGGGCTGGACATCTGTGTATTTGATTGAATTGAATAATGAAAATGGCTTTCAAGGTTATACTAAAGCGCAGAGCCAGTGACCAAACTGCCACGTTTGAGAATTGGGATAGAGATCGTTTTGGACATACCGTCATTGAGCCGAGTGTGTTCTGTGCAACAATGTGCTCATGTAAGTCACACAGTCACAGCATGGGGACTTATCTCCCATTTGGGGATAATAGGGCTGATCCCACAGGGTTTCATGCAGTTATTGCTGTTAAGGTCGGTGTAAGCCTCCAGAGAGTGAATGTAAGCTGATATACTGTCCTCTAAAACAACAATAATGTGCATGTGTGTTTGTGTTTCTCCCTCTCTCTGTGCAGGAGTTTGCCTCGGTGTGTGTCCTCTCCACCCTGCAGTCCACGCTCACTCTGTGGTCTCTGCGCGGCCTCAGCCTGCCCATGTACGTCGTGTTCAAGCGCTGCCTGCCGCTCTTCACGCTCAGCATTGGCGTGTGTGTGCTGAGGAACGGCATCCCTTCATTTGGGGTGGTGACTGCTGTGGTCATCACAACTGGTGGAGCTGCACTAGCTGGTAAATAGATATTATACAGATACCACATGCCTCACTGGCTTTGCAGTGTCCCCCCTTGTTTTGTTCTATTATTATTTTGCAGCATATAATGCATTAAGTTGCAGAATCTTTCGAAATGTTTTTACTTGTTTTAAATGCCCCTCCCCCGAAAAAATCAATTCCTTCTGTTTTACTGAAAGAAATAAAAGGGACTTTAATCACAATCGTACTTTGCACAAGAAATAGAAAACATGAAATCTGAGTTTTAACAACATTTTATTTGTATTCATAAAATGATCAGTTAAACAGCATTTCCTCATATGTAAAGCTGTTCAAGTTTCAGTCATTTCTGGTCCTGTAAAGATCCTTTAATCATTTTTCCAGCAGTAAAATCTTCTCTTTCATTACTGTTAATGATCCTGAGCTCATAAACAAAAATACTACAGATAGTCCATTTCCTGGATCAATCTCCTCTGTTGCTGCTCTCAGTGCTCCTCACACAGGAGGGGGGTCCAAACGTTAAGTGTGAAATGTGCAGAATATGATTCTAATGGACACATTAATCATTCTTGGTTTAATCTTTGTGATAATCGCCTTTCCTCTCCGTTAAGAAACCAGTGTAATCATCTTCCAGCAGCATGTGGATAAATCCGGAGAGATAAGCTATTCCGTCATCGTTCTGCATGTACGTCGCACTAAAATTGAATTCTAAGTCAATTTTGCCTCCAGACTCTTAAGGAAAAAAAACATCTGCAGATGTTCCAATGAATGTCCACAAAACTTTTAAATCTAGAGTTCAGGATGAGTGCCTTAATGAAGGTCTTTCTTTGGTCCCTCAAGTGACCAATGTCTTTTAATCATGACCTTTATTGTTCCCAATGCTTTAAGCATTTTTCTCACAAATTACTGTGGAACACTAAATTACACTTGGTCATACAAATCGTCTTTGGACAGTTTACCAACTTCTTTCTTAAGTATGTTTCCTCAACCATTGGTCCCTTAAAATCGGCTTCTAATGTCACAGCTTCCCAATCTCCAGGCTTTTCTGACCTACGTATTTAAAACAGCTTTGGTCTCTTCCCTCCGAAGAAAGACAAACCAAGACTCTTCAGTTCCTTCGCTGACAATCACCATTCCTTTCCAGAGTCATAGAAAAATGTGTATACCACTAGCTAAACACAAATCACAGAAGCTACAATCTTCACAGCTTCTTCAGTTCACAGCTGGGTGCTGATTCAAGTACGGTGTTATGATCATATTGGAATTTAGACTTTCCCCAAGGGCAAATTCTTTTCCACAGCACAGTTACTGTCCAAACAGACAAGTCCCACCAAAGAACATTCATACACAGACAAACAGAGTATAACACAACAAACAGAATTAGACAACAGTCAAAAGTTCCCATTCTGGCCTGTTCAGCGAAGCCTTTTGTTCAGGGCCGTTATTACAGCAGGGATCAGGCTCCTCCCGAGGCGAGCCTTTCTGCACCTCAGTGCTCTGTACCTCCGTCCTGAGGGGAGTGGGGTGAGGTGAATGTTCAGTGGGTGTGTCATGTCCTGTTTTATTGAGGCTGCAATGCGTGTGATGGCCCTGTTATTGAGTTCTGTTAGGTTGGGTGTGGGGAGACCGATTATTCTGGCAGCTGTGGTTGTGATGCGTGTGAGTTTGGCCTTGTTTTTTACAGACAACATGTTAAAGAAGCAGATGGAACAGTACAGTAAGATGGGCAGGATCATGCTCTGATATAGCAATTGGGCTCCACCTTATGACTCCATTGATAATACTGTCTTCTTAAACCATCTGTAGTACAGTATCCATAGCTCTTGTGTTTTCCTGAGGGGTCCACCTCCTAACATATTGATAGATAGATCTTGGAAAACATAGGAGTGTCTTTGTCTGTACCTAGCTAATCTTGAGTATGGTGTCCCCCAGGGCTTAATTTTAGGACCTATACATTTCTCCCTTTGCATGTTTCCCTTGGTTGATATAGCATGTAAACATTAGGGCTAGGAATCATAGCCTTATTCATGATACGATACGCGATATTTGGCTAAAGATAACAATAATATCACAATTAAGCGATTCTGCAATAATTTACATGTTGCAAGTTAATCATATAGGGAAAAATTGGATTAACAGAGGCCCCTTCAAAGGTAAAATGCAGGATTAATGTACTTTTTTCGCTTCAATTTAGTGTCAGTTTTTACTCTTTTATTAACTAATTTTCACCAGCAATTTGATAATTCTACTAGAAGAGTCAGGGTGAAATATTGCCATATTGATATAGTGATATTATGACTATTGCAACTTTCTGCACATGTCTTTCCAAGAACAGTATCCATTACAGTTTTGGGATTATATTAGGTCTGGAGTTCTGTGTGTTTTCGGTGTTTGTTGCACAGTCTCACTTTAATTCTAAGTTTCCAGCCCACATACAGACTCAGGATTAATCCTCCATCTTTCTCTTTCGTCCTCCGCCTACTCCATTGTCTGACTTCATTTATCTACTCTTCTGATTCCTCTTCCTGCCCCGCTAAAAACTCCCACACTCTTCCCTTCTGTCTTTCTCCCCTTTTTGCTGTTCTATTTTTACGGTTTCCTCTTTTGTAAAACACTGATGTGTGCATGAGGGAAGTTAGGTCCAATGCATGTTTTGAAAATGAAGCTAAGCACATCAGGGCTAAGGTTTGAGAAATGGTATTCCAGAGTTTTTAGTAAAAATCAAGTATAGCTTGGAGAATTCCTATCACTATACTGAAATCCTGTTGTGCAACCTTAAGTTTTAACCTTTTGTTTTTCTTCAGGCGCTGGTGATCTCACCGGCGATGTGTTCGGTTATATCACCGGTGTGTTGGCGGTCATCATCCACGCTTCCTACCTGGTCCTGATCCAGAAGACCAGCCATGACAGCGAGTACGGACCACTCACAGCGCAGTACTCCATTGCCATCATGGCCTCACCGGTAGGGGATCTCGACAGTGCATGTACATTACGATAGGTTTAGGTTTGATATCCACTGAAGGGTATTCATCCTCTCTTTGTACTCATCATTGCCATATCATTTTGATAACTTTATAGCTCTTTCTCTTTGGTCGTTCCCTCCTGATTTCTTCCTCTATCCCTTTCAAATCTTTTTCTCTTTTTGTTTCTCTACCTTCTGTTCTTAACTACCAACTTTTGTTGAAGGCCTCTCTCGCTGTCTTAATCTGTTTTCTCTTTACTTTTGCACTCTCTTAATGTCTTTTTCTCCTTCTTCCCCTGACCTTAGTTACCCGTTTCCTTTTTTTGTCTTTTGTCTTCTCTCAGGTGCTTCTGGTGTGCTCCCTCATCTCCATGGACACCATCAACATGTGGACCTACGAGGGTTGGAAAGATCCTAACATCACAGTCATCTTCGTCTTCTGCATCTTCATCGGCTGTGCCATGAACTTTACAACACTGCACTGCACCTACATCAACTCCGCCGTGACCACCAGCTTCGTCGGGGTGGTGAAGAGCATCGCCACCATCACTGTCGGCATGCTGGCCTTCAGCGACGTCGCTCCGACGGGGCTGTTCATCGGAGGCGTGGTTGTCAACACCGTCGGCTCCATCACCTACTGTGTGGTCAAGTACTTTGAGACGAAGAAGAAGAGCTTGTACGAGGACCTGGAGGGGTCTGGGAAAGATGGTGGTCTACCTGGGGAGCCCTACAGAGAGAAACCCGCACTGAATGGCGACGGGCCGGCTGACGGATCTGATCCAGGAAACCAGGAGATGGAGGGAGTGTTGACCAGCGATGTGAAAGAGGAGGAAGCGCCAACAGGCTTGGCTAACGGAGAGGTGTGGAAAGGAGACAAGGAAGCAGGGGTGACTTCCCGAGTCATGACCGACGAGGAGGCGCTGGAGATGCAGAGGGAGCACATCCAAAAGGAGAACCCCACCTCCTCCAATCAGTCTGCTAGTGACAGCTATGTCGGGGTGTGGAGGTCAATTAGAAATCTTCAGTTTATGAAGAAAGACCCTTTGATTGATAACATGGAGCAGCAGAGTCCGTAAGGGCTGGACAGAGACCTGGACAGATTCTGGTGAAGAAAATATGAATGGATTAAAGGATTTAGGAAAGTGCCAAACATGCTGAAGAAAACAGAGGAGAGGAAACATGACATGGGCAGAATAGAAAAGACAAACGGTCCGTCGGGAGCCTCTTTGATTCCTACTAGAAGTGCTGAACAAAAGCTTGTTGGGTACACTGGTTATGTTTGCTGCTGTTGCTGTGATACCTCAATGGAATCCCAGGCGTTTGTGCTAAAAAAGTTTTATTTCATCACGGAGCTTTGAGTGCAGAGAACATGCTTTTGGTTTTGTTGAAAGCAGGGAACAAGGTAATTTTCTTCTTTTTATACGCTGAGAATAAAAAAAAGAGGTTCCTGTTGAAGAGAAGTGGATGAAGAGTTTTGGGAGAAGCTGCCTGACTGTGATAAATTCTGCCTCTTGTCTTGCTTCTGCTCTGTGGCATCCAGCGGGGGACCAGGCTAACCTCGGTGTAGCATGATTCGGTCTGGCGTGCGTCCCCGCTGATAAACCAGCTAGCCACAAAAAGAGAGTGCATCCTGTGCAAACATGACATTCATTCAGGGAACTGCAAAGACACCGCAGACAACTTAACTTGTTTTGTGTTATTAAAAAAAAAATGTAGGTGAATTCTTGTTTCTGATTGGCTGGAGGCTGTGAATTAAAAACCTTTTTTTGGATGCACATGTGGATGAATTCAACGTCACCTGTCAGAGCATGCACTTCCACAGATGCTGAGTAATCAACGCTTATGTTTGTTTGAGTCTAAAAATCAGTTTGTTTGTCGTCTAACTCTGATCCTGCAGGTTCTCTGTCACGCCTTGTTAACTGTTTGTTTACTGTGTATGTGTCCGTGTCAGCTGGTCCGTTGAATGGAGTGGAAGTTAATTACTGATAAAAACGAGTGATAACACAGGCCCTTTATGTACAGAGCGTTAGTGGTGCCGCCAGGATTAAATGTCATAGTACGTACAAGAACCATGTGTGTAGGACACCTTTATCTTCTAGGTTTCCACACACACACATATATGATCACAATGACTGAGCGAGCAAGAGAAAGAGAGAAAGACAACACCAAAACTCAACAACACAAATAGCCAGACACCTGACCTTAAAGACAACCCCCGGCTAGATATTGGGAACAATGTTATGTAGTATTATAAACCATTAAAGCTATTCCAGAGAAGTGAAGTAAAAGTTAGCACTGAGCTTGAATCCAGTCGGCTACATGCCCTCTTTAGTTCATCAGCCGTAATAAAGCCGATGTCACCTGGAGAAGCTGAGGTAGCTCATACTGTGGCTGTTTGCTGCTGCGTGGGGAAAATATCTGACTTTTCTTGGCTTTAAAACACAGTCACTGATGGAGATATTTGAGATCCTAGAATGCTCTAGGACTTCATCATGAACTAGCTAGCTTCTGTCTTCTGTCGTACCACAGAAGGCAGCAGCCAGCTAGTCCCTTTCTTGCTAGCAATGCTAACATTAGCAGCCTGTGCCAGTATTACACTCGGTACGACCTTCACTGCAGAGCTGCTTTTTATTTCTAAAAGTCTGATTTTTTTTTGCTCTTTTCTATCCTTCTCATCACAGCTAATTTCACTGTTCAGCACAGAAATGTTTTAATATAACGCTAATCACGCACCTTCGGATGTATTTACGTCGCGATGTTGGTGAGTGGACGCAGCCACAGGCTGAAACTCCAGAACAGAACAAATAAAAGAAAGGCAATAAGAATTAAGCACAGGAGCTGCCGTTATCACAGTTTAGTTTTCATAAAAATAAATTATACCAGATTCTACATTTAAAGGCAGGGTTGGTTATTTTCGAAAACTAGCATGATTTTGAAAGTAGCATTCCCTCAGTGCTCCGTCTGCACCCCCTCCCCTCTGTGTCCCTTCCTTATAAGCCACGCCCCCTCACTTACATGCAACCGTCCCTCCAGAAGTGGACCTCAGCTCATCTCTTGCATTGTGTAGAAACTACGTCGTCTCATGTCTCATTCAGCGGTCAGTGAACTCACAGGATAAACTCCATCATCACGCTTTGAGTGTGAGCTAGAGCACGTAAGAGATAGAGAGAGAGCAGGGAGACAGGGAGGCGTCTGATTGGTTCATCAGATTGGTACCTCGTGGAAGACATTGGTTGAAGTTTTTACAGGATTACAAACTGATACAGATGTCGGATTTTCTTTGTTCCTTTTTCAGAGAACATGAGTTATTAATTTCTGTCAGGACCTAAAGACAATTTCAACTAAAATCTTAAAAAGTGGATCTGGAGGACATTACCAACCCTGACTTTAATGTAGTATCTGAATTAAATGTTGATTTTTGTGTTTAACTCCCACACTGAAAATTTCCTCTTCATCAAAGGGGTCTCTTTCCAAAAAGATAAATACAAAGCCTGACCGAAGGTGTCTTGAATTGTGAGGGAAGAAAAAGCTGTCAACCGGTGATATTGATTGGTATTGATTTTCCTTCACACAGTCCCCAAACGTCATTTAACGGTACAAAAGATCTGATGTCCCCTCGAGCTGCTACAAACAGGGTGTGTGGGCTGTTTGAAGCTGCCTGCCTGGCGTCCATGTTATTCTGGCTTTTTACTAAAAAAAAAGATAAAATATAGCTGTTTTAAGCATGATGTGTGGTTTGTTTGATGCATCAGGTATGATTTGGGTTGATTATGGAATGTCGATAAATGTAATGTTCTGATTGAAGATGCCAAAAGAGCATGAATGTATTTGACGTTTTTATTTTGGTCCTTGTTACATCCAAAGCTTGTGAATCACTGCAAAAACCGCCCGGATGTTTACACGAGTTGAAATAAATAAAAAAATCAAGTTTCAAAGTGTTGTATATATTAAGGAAGGTGGCGTTCAATCATTCTTCACATATCTAAGTTTTTTTAATAGATGCCACTGCACCTCAGCTGGACATGCATCATATGTCAGTGAAGGAGTCAGGGGGCACTGACTTATTGGTAATTCTAATAAGTAAAATAAGACTTATTTTACCATTAAAGGGGACATAATATGAAAAATCCACTTCCTCAGTGTTTCTGAACATATATTTGGGTAACCTGAGTGTCTACTGACCCACAACATGTGAAATAAACCCATCCAGTCCTTTGTTTGTGGTCTGCATAAGTCTTACAACACAGAGAACAATGCTCTGTTTCTAATGTGCTCATGGGGTCATTACATTTAAAGAGACACACACACCAAAGGAGGAGGCGTGGCCAAACAGCAGTTTGTTTTGGTTTTGGTTTCATGCTGGTGCTCAGCGGGGACACTAGAACAAAAAGTTGCACGTTCTTTCTTTAATTATCTAAATGGTGTTGCGTTCCTGTGTTAATTAAAGGAACTTTAAAGAGTAACACAACAGAGTGGCAACATGTAAAACATCTCAGCTTCATTTTCTAATGACTCATAAGGACGGTGTTTTTCCAAAAGGTTTGCACATTAGGGGAATGATTGGTTGAAACAGAAATGGTTTAATACTTGTTTGATAAAATCACTGCAAACACAGTGCAAAAAATTACAATAAATCATGTTAACGCTAAGTATTTAAAAGCAGTAGCTGAAAGTGAATTTAATTTAATTCATATGGAAACCATGACCTTGACGACCGAAAACCTAAACAGACATGTTTTTTTTCATTTGCAATTTTAAAGCTGTGTGTTTTGTTGTTTGGTTGCATTTAGGAAACTGTATACAAATATGCTTTCTGTTCTGTTTGCCTCTACTTTAAAGGTTTTATCACCAAACTAACAAGGCTACCTAACGAGGCTAACTTACAAGGCTAACAACTAACTTTTGAAAATAAAATAAAAAAATAAAAAAATTCAAAATAAAAGTAAGCAACAACCAAAGGAAAAAGTTTGTGTTTTGAGTTGAATCCAGTCATCTTTCGGGTAGAAAAATAATAATTGGACAACTTGAGAGTCACAGTTTTAAGTACCACCAAAAGGAAATGTTCTTTATTGAGATGCAAAGAAAGCGACTACTGTAGCAGCACACCGTGTGGCCTTGGTAGTTGATTTTAACCTAACCCTGCATTCATGTGGTGTCGGATACCACGGAAAAAGACGTTTCTGAGTTTGAAAGTGCACATAAACAACTGCTTAAGTCAGAAAAACAACTTGGAACATCAGGAAAGAATGAGGTGCTCGACTTGCAGACATCATTTTTGTCATCTCATGGCGTGCAAAGATGTTGTTTTTAATGTTAAGGTACATTCAATTCACATATTGCACATCAACATCTTCCTTAAATATAACTTCTAACAGTGACATTTAACACATATTTCTTCAAAGCGTCCACACTGTTTGTTTTTGTTACAACATTCAGACTCTACAAAGTGAAGACACTGAAGTCAGGAAGAACGGCTTCGCAACTCGGAAACTGGGACTATATAAAACAATGCTTTAAGTTTATTAAAACCTATGATATATTCATTTATTAAATAAGCTTGCAGATAAGTCAATATTTTTGTCACTCACAAAAACAAGCTAAAAAGTGTAATTTCCTTCCAAATCCCAATACACAAAAAATATATATATTGACCTAATTCTGACCACAAATGTATACATTTAGTATTCATGTACTCAACCAAAGTATTTAAAAAGTGATGTCGTTACAAAATGTAATTTTGCAGCAAGGTCCTTGCTCAAGTTTTTTTTAGAGGTCCTCACAATACACATAAACCAACACACACATACACACAGAGGCCGTCTTTGGCGGATGTTAAATCATTCTTCCGAGTCTGAGAGAGAAATTAAAGCTAAGAAATGAATACTACCAGGATCCTTTTATTGTTATGATGATGTTTTTTATATCTTTGCACGTTACTTTATTTCCCGTGTTCTTTATTGTTCCTAAGAAGAAGTGAAAAGGAACATCTGCTCCTCACTTTGCATGTTCATTGCAGAGTAAATTGAAAATCTTTATTTCTTTGTTATATAAAGATGGGATGTGTTGTTTGTGAGAGGGGGAAACCCTGTTTACTGAGGTGTTTACTGAGGTGTTTCCACGGCGATAAAGGTGTTTCCATCTGCAGACGGCATTGAGGGAAGCGGTTCACTGCACAAAACACAGGCATCAAGATTTCCCTCCGCTGACACACAGGCTTGATGAGATTGTTATTTTTATGATATGGGTTATTATGTTTGTGTAGTGAGTGTTAGAGAGGAGGTGTTGTTGCTCTTTGAAGCTGAATGTTTCATCATCACGGCAGAAATCGTTATCGTCCTCGAGGCAAAAAAAACCCCACACTCCTCTGTCTGGTTCTCTAGGATCTTTGTTAGAATCACAAGACAATCAGCTGTTTGCTCTGATGGGTTTGGTGATAAGACTCCCAGAATTACCAAGATCTGAACTAAAGTTAAAACTTTAATGTTCTCCAAGTCTTAGAAATAAGATTTGTTCATGGATGTGAATATCCATTTTTCTCCAATCATCAGCACTATCCCAAAGTAGTGAAAGCACTTGGTTAGTGTGCAGCTGTGATGAAAACATTGTGCAGGAATCCTGCTGGGACTGATGGTGTTATTTCCATCCATTATTGACCAGATACTAAATGTGTTAAGAAAATGTGCCACATTTTTTGTTCTGTTTGAGGTAGAACCAAAAGATTTGGTATGGAGACAATCAGAATCAGAATCAGAAATACTTTATTAATCCTAGGGGGAAATTTGGTGACACAAACAATATACGTAGCAAAACAAAACCAAATAAAACATTTTGATTTCACATATTTATCATGCACACACTACAAGAAAATAGGGCCAATTCCGGGCCCGGATCCCCACTTCCAAAAGTCAGCGAAACGCTCCCTTTATCTGATGGTTCAAAAGATGATCTGGGCAAATGTTCCTGTGGTGTGAGGTGTGTTAGGAGTGATTTTAACCTCCCCAATCTGCCCGGAAGACAAAGATGCCGCACTGATTTTAAATTGTAGCTAACAAACATATTCAATGTGACCACATTTTGTATCGCTGTTTTGTTTTGTTGTGTTCTTTTATACAATGGCAATAAAGTGCCTATCTATCTTGATTTCCTTGAAGTTCCTAGGCCCTAGCACCTAGGGAGTCTGCAGTCCTTACATCTAGAGGAAGCTGTTTCACCATTAAGATCACTAAAAGCTGATGGTTTCATTGGTTATGAATGGTTATAAATTAAACTCTGCATCTCCGGAATGTTCTTGCCACAATAATCTACAGATTTTTTTTCTCCATACACTAGTGGTGTTAAAAACAGAGATTCAATCAAAGTACAATGCTGATTTATTCATGCATTCCTGTCACAATTCCCTGAGAAACCTCACTGATGCTTTTCAGATGTTTCTCTGAAAATAATAAAACCTGCAGCATGTGTAGCGGGCCAGTGCGGCTCAAAACAAAACTGAACTCAAAACTCTCATCTACTTTCTTTAAAGGAAGTCTTGAAGGTTGGAAGACGAGTGAGGTAC
Source organism: Labrus bergylta (assembly GCF_963930695.1). Lineage (NCBI taxonomy): Eukaryota > Metazoa > Chordata > Actinopteri > Labriformes > Labridae > Labrus > Labrus bergylta. The sequence continues at coordinate 1,470,925 of NC_089209.1, read as the reverse complement.
TGGGAGAAAATTGTCCCGCTGGGAGGCACACTCAGCACTTTGCTGCTGGAAAATCCACCCGAAAACTGCCCTTCAAGAGCATCAGAACACACACACACACACACACACACACACACACACCTGCACATAATGGGACAATTTGCAGGTTGTCTGGCCACTGATAACGAGCCATCAGCAGGAAAATATAGTGACTGAGACTCATTTGGTGGGTAGAAGAGGAGGAAGTGTTTGAATGACGGGGAGGGAAACCAGGTGTGGGGAAGTAAAATATAAAGAGTGAAAGACACGTTTTGACATCCTGCTTTTTATCTTTTCAGTACGATGGATTTGGCTCCTGTTCAGACAGAAACAGCATTTATATTGAACATCAGCAGAACAGGCAGTTCTTTCATTTCTGAAAAGGCTTTCAGACTCATTCTTGGAGTAGGTTTTTTGGCTTTGTTTGCTTTCATGTGAACCCGCATAAGAAGAACCAAGGGTTCCCCATTTCCTCACATTTCCGGGTTTCCATCTCATGATGTTTAAAGTTAACGAGAAATGTTTAAAGCACATGTTTGATTGCAGGAAATAGATAGTAGAAACCTGTTTTGCATGAGATAGTTGCAACCCCTAAAATATTCCATGTTTTTTTTATGTTTGGCTTTTCATGTAACTGTTCAAACAGAACAACGCTGTGCTCAGGAGTTTTGTGTTCTCAGTTGACAGGTTGTAGCGGTGGAAGTGCAGAAAACAAAAGAAATGCAATACAAAGCAGAGAAAATATCTCACTTCTGTCATCACACTAGGAAAATAACCTTGAGCACTGTTTATTTTGGTTGCTAAAAGAAGAGGAATAATGGTGAAATTGATGCAAAGTGGCTCGTAAGGATTCAAGTTAGGCTGCACATCTGTCGTAAAGGGAAAAAACCTAAAAATAAAGATATGGAGAAAAATTATCAGTCCAGCAGAAAGGGGAAAACACAAATCCAAAAAAAACCCAAGGATATTTAAATAGCCAAAATAAGACCATAGACAGAAAAAAACATCAAATATTTTATCCTTTTTTCTCATATTGTTTCAATATTCTCTCTAGAGTTGATGCTCACTCAGGTCACCATGTGGTGGACTCTGAAGCTTCAGTGTTTATCCAGCTCTGCATGGGTCTGTAAACCTTTCTGTGTTCTAACCTCTCTCCATTTTTCAAAAGCATCTCCAATATTGATCCTAGTTTGAGCACGTTTCTGCTCGTGGAGCTTATTAGAAACATGCAGAGGCTTTTTAGGTCGGGTACAATCACTTCTATCTGAACCACTTCTCTTGCCCGCTTCCATCGCTGCAACACCTGTTGACCTGATAACTGCTCTCATATCTGGCAAACCGAGGGGCGTCCAAAACGGCCGTGTGGGGGGTCTTAAAACCGCCTACCTTCTCTGGTCCAAACAAATCCAGAGCATTCAGGAGCAGAATCTAAAGTTAGAAGGAGGACATACTGGCTGCTGCATTGTTGTCAGAGAAGCCAGCACTTCAACATAACATGTTTCCTTAATGTCTGATCAGATAGTAAGATACCTTTATCATTTACCTCTCTACACATTTCACTGATTGGACCTTTAACGATAACTCATTAGTGTGATTACTGTATAAGACAGAGAGTGAGGATAAGCAAGTGTCTTGATATTCATGAATCTTTCTTCATGTGATGAGGTGAGAGCTGTTCCCCCCCAAACCCCAGCAGGTAAAGCGAAGTGAAGTATTGATTTTGGGGCATTCAAAGTCAAAGTTAAGCTGCTTCACAGGTAATGTTTCCCAGCCAGCGAGCTGCAGCAGCACTATTCACACTGAGTGATTTTACACAGTTAGCAGCTCCAAACGTGGACATGCAGTCGTTTAGCTGACTCGACTCTCGCCATCAGTTCGCTCCAGTGAGTAAAGCAGGTAGAACGAGGTTCAGATTGTTCAGGTCAAACACTCAGGAGCCTCTGAACTCAATGGGAAACTGAAATCCACCAAGAAGGCTGAAATGGAACAGGGTTTCTAATGATAGTGAATGCACAGTGTGAAATTTAAGCTGATTATTATTTCCTAAAACCTTCAGGAAAACCTCTGATAAAAACAAAACTTCATGAACATATTTAAATTCCTCTCAGTGTCAAGATTGTTTGAATCCTTTCTGACTATTATACATACCTTCCTCATTAACACAAATCGTAAATTGAGTAATAATTTCTGAAACATTATATAATATAACTTTATGTATTGTCTGCCCCAAACAGATCTTATTTTCTATGTTACACCCAGTATCAAAGTGACCCTGTCCTGCCTTACTCCCAATGATGAAGCAAAACCAAAAACAAAAGAATTTGCAGTCCACAACATTTCATCTATTTTCTCACTAAAACCCAAAAATTCTCAGACTTCAGGGGGCCAGAAAAAACAAACAAAACATCTTCCTGAAGACCCAAACTAAATAAAAAGATAAAATACAGCCAGCTTACTGAAAAGGCTACTCCCCCCTACACCTACAAGGACTGCTTAAAGCGTCTCTATTATATTTACAATATTACACCAAAATCTGAAGTCTGCCTGACTCTGTCAATAATCACTCAGGCTCTCTACTCAATGTTCGCGTTGGGAGTGAAGGATGAAGGCGGGGGCGTGCTGACTTCTGCAGCTCCGTTTTAAAACTTGGGCCATCAGCTCTTGTCCAATCACTGGCAGGCAACTGCAGCACAGCACAGAGAGAGAGACACGTGCAACCATGAAAACAGCACCAATCACGACGCAAGCACAGGCATTCAGTCGGTGCAAGAGGGCCGAGTCGTCAGCTCCAAGTAGACTCTTCACAGATGTTTTTCCACATTAGTTCCAAAATATCTGAGTGGTGGGGAAGCGGTAGGGATGTCTCCTATGTGATGATGATTTAATTCATTTTGGTGTCATGCACACAAAGTGCCCAACCCTCATGGGCTCATAAGACACCAAAGAATTCAGTTGCAGTGGTTCACGTTTACAAATCAAAGCATTACAAAGTTGCTGTCACAGTTCAGTCTTAAACAGCATGTTCTGTCTTTTCCCAGACTTTACAAACAAAATCTGCTACAACAAAGGTTCCTTTTTTAAAACACAACTCAAGTTTTTCATAATTTCAAGACATTTTTTTAAAAAGAACATCCCTGATGTCAGCGTACATCGGGCAGTAAAACAAAAATTGAATCTCGTTTTCAGTTTCTCCTAACTCACACAACAAACAAACTCGGATTTCCTCTGGAAAGGCACTAAACCAGCCGGTCTCTAAAGCTAGAAAAGGCAATGTTCCTGAACATAGCTGAGCGCAGAGGAATCTTTGTCTTTTGGTTAAATTAAACTTAGCATAGGCTTCTACACTGTAGAAGCCCCCTGCGTCCGGCTCTAAGATCCTTGGCTCACTCATCTCTACTTCTGAGCCTCTGCCAGAAGCTCCCCATTTTCCGCCTCCTCAGCCAGTTCTCTGAGTACCTTCTTCTTCTTCTTCTTGGACCCTGTGACTCTGAGGGTTTTTCAGAATCTGGTGAGTGGATTTTTTTAACAAAGCCTCTGCATAAGACTTTCACAGGGTAGGTAGGTGTACACCTCCTGCAAGCTAGCTGTTCTTCTTTTTTCATCTCGAAAGCTGCCTCACTTTCTCTTTCCCGCTGTACTGTGAGTTCTACCATAATTGCTGTCATGATTACTATAATATCAACACACACATTAACGTGACAATAAATTACTGAGTAATAAACAGAGGCTTTGCCATTTTTTCCTCAATTTACTCGTGACAAATAGAAACCTTAAAGTCAGGGTTGGTCATTTCCTCCAGATACACTTTCTTTAGATTCTGGTTGAAGTTGTCTTTAGGTCCTGACAGAAATTAATAACTCATGAGCTCTGAAAAAAAGAACAAAGAAAATCCATCATCTGTATCAGTTTGTAAGTCTGTAAAAACTTCCACCAATGTCTGCCATGAGGTACCAATCTGATGAACCAATCAGACGCCTCCCTGTCTCCCTGCTCGCTCTCTACCTCTTGTGTGTTCTAGCTCACACTCAAAGCATGAGCTGAGGTCCACTTCTGGAGGAACGGCGCTCGTTCATGTAAGTGAGGGGGTGTGGCTTTTGAGGGAGCACAGAGGGGAGGGGGTGCAGACGGAGCACTGAGGGAATGCTACTTTCAAAATCATGCTAGTTTTCGAAAATTACCAACCCTGACTTCAACTTATATTTAATGTCAATCATTTTGTTGACAAAATGAACCCTGATTTAGATTTAGTTAAACTGTCATATTATGTCTGTAATAGTGTACTGCCGTCTTTGTGTCACTACCCATGAGCCGGGTTTATGACAGTACTTTAAAAGAGGCGGCTCTTGAGATATCACACAGCTAAGGTTTCTGAGATTAAAGCGGAAAAGAGGCTCGGTGGTAGAAGTCACGACTGAGCAGCATGTCAGATTGTTCTGAACCGAAGATCTGACAGGCTGGAATTACAACCGCAGTGGGCTGTCTGATCACCTCACCATCACGGCAAACAACACAATCTGCCACCGCACCAAAAGAACAACTAAACAGTCTGCCCACTGACTTCACAAGCCCTCACACTGCTTATATAGTCACTTATACTGTTTAGCAGAGCTCCACACATGCAGTGTAATGTGTTTGTTTGTGAGTCTTTTGTCCGCAGATGTTGTTTTTTTTCTGTTCATTACAGGCAGCAGCATCCAGCAGAAAGTGTCTCCATCAGCCCGGACACACGTCATTGGCTGTGCGCTGAGCTGTGAGGAACTCAATAGAGCCAACACCATTACACGTTGCATCAATAATGACAGGAACCCCGATAGAGCCGTTCACTTACACAGGAACAGACCAGATCAGGAATAAACCTGAAGGAAGGTTCAAAGGCTTGATCTTTGTTTGTTTGTTTTATTTGGATCCCCATTAGCTTCAGCATAGCGAGAAGCTATTCTTCCTGAGGTCCACAGTTTATATTGTGACAATACATTTTACAAATTCATATTATATATTTTTCTTTTCACACTACACAAATATTCCTCAACATTTCTTCAGTAACTAAAAATAATAGACAATTGACATTAATGAACAAAAAACCCAAAAGAAACAAACACATTAAGATAGATAGAATAGTTTTTGGCTCAGAGTTAAATATATTAAGAAATATCTGCTCGCTACTCAAGAGAAGGGAATCCCGTTGAATTTTCCTGAAGACTCAACAGCTGTTGACATTCATAATAAAGTCTCTCAACTAACTCAACTGGTATAGAGCTTTTCTTTTACTACTCGAAACACCTCAAAACAGCCCTGACACACCAAGCAGACGGCGAAGAACTAGTCGCCCTTTGTCTTGGCCAAAAAGTTGCACTAGAACACACCGCAAAGACTACAGCCGACGGCCAACCATCACGAGAGGAAATAACTCTCCATGCCAGCAGGGGGCGGTAGTCCGTTGTTTATGATACAAGAAGACCATTTTCACCCCGCTGTCGGTCACCACTCGTATTATAAGTGGTCTACTAACGGAGAATAATGTCTGATAACAAGTAGAAGATGGCACTGGCGTTGTCAGTTCTTGGTCTTTTAGTGGAAAAAGAAAAGAAGAGGAGGAGACAAATCAGGAGAAGCCGCACTAATGGGTGAAAGCATGGATACTACAGACACGCTCAAGGGGCTTTACTGAACCTGAGGGGAGAGCTGGAGAGAAATGAAACCTCCCAAAAGCCAATCAGAGAGATTCCTCTCACCGACACCGACTCAACATGTCATCAACTCATCATGGCTTTCTATTGCTTTTTAAATAATGTTTTAATCTTCTATTGTTATGTATTTATTTTCCCCTTTGTCATGATGTTGTCATGTTTGAAGCACTTAGATTTACCTTTTTTCTGAAATGAGCTATAAACAAAAAAAAGGTTCCTTGCTTCTGCACCCTTGGCAGACAAACCCCTCACATCTTTGTTGATTCTTCCTTTACATAAATAAGTAGTTTTTTAAAATAAATATAATCCCAAAGGGCTGCCTTTTCACAGTCCAACTATCGAGTGCGGTTAAGTAGATCGTCCAATAACTAACCCTGCAGCCGCGGTGTCAGGCATTGAACATGATAATAAAGGAATAGTCACTCATGTTAATACTTAGAGGCATGAGCTTTAGGAACATACATACTGGAAAACATGTCCTCACTTTGAGTTAAATAAGCATGGTCCCCACAAAGATAGACAAACAAGAACACACACACACACACACATAGACCGAGCTCCCCCTCGGTGGGATATGGATTTCCTCTGTGGTGTATCAGCTGTCAGACAGAAACATGAATCTGACAGAGGTGAAAGTGTGCGTTAAACGAGCTAATCTTCCCATTCAACACACATTTTCACATCAAACATAACGTCCTTCTTGAGCTGCTACACAGAGAATGCAAGAAAGATTAATTTACACGAAGCACATAAAACCGCCGCCCTACCAGAAATAAATGAATCTGAATGAGACTGAAGATTATCTATGGCAGTTTTTTAGGCCCATGTTGTGATGTTGTTTGAGTTTTTGGACCTCGATAGCTGGGTTAGTTTTGTACAGTTAGCTTATTCAAGGACATTTTTTCACTCTGACCAAAGGCGGTTTGAGGGACATTTTATCAGGCGGCAGCAAACGTGGTGTGATTTTAATACACAAAAGGAGCAGTCAGAGAGAGAAATACCCTGCAGATTGTTTTTTTGTGTAAATTGTGGTTAAGCTCTGAGGAAAGTGAGAGTGAACCACAGCAGTCATGCAATCTCGTGATTCACTCCCGATGTGTTTTTCAGTCCTTTCTTTTATGGATATAAAAATGAAGAGATTTTTTCTCTACTTCTGTGTTCATCGTTCTTGCACAGAAACACCACAACAAATTCCTCGCATGTGTAAATTACTCAGCAACAAACCTGATTTTCTTTTTCACTCTGATTCTGAATATGATCTCCACATAAGTGAAGAAAAGAACTTCATGCAAACTCCTCCAGAGGTGCTGGTCTCGCTGTTTGTCTTTGTTATATTGTTCAGTGTATAAGTGTGTATGAATGGATGTGTGTTGGACCCCAGGAAGAATAGCCGATGCGTATGCTGGTGCTAATGGGGATCCTTATAAAGAATAGGAAAAGGTAGAGATCCAAGCCACAGTCAGAGTGATTCCTTGTGAATCTGACCTGCACCAGAGCAGCAAACACAGCAAGACTTTTCTAAATGAAATGTTCATTTTCCTGTTTACTTTGTTCTACATATTTCCGACTATGTGATGTAAATAAAGCAGGTTTGCTTTTAGGGATAGGAGATTAGATTTTGTCGATGCCGAAGAGAGCGAGAGGGCCAGCAGGTGTTGGTGAGTGTAATAAATACTTTGATGCTTGAGTGGATTAAAGAAAGTTTAGCAGGTACAACGTTAATGTCTCTCATCTCTTTTGGTCTGTCAGTGTAATTTCCCACATTGCATATGTTTTAAGAGGCTTGACACAGAAAATGCAGCTCAGCTTAGTTTAATCACCAGCTCTAGAGAAACTTTTCCTCCTGCATGGCGGCAGGCGTCAGGTATGTTTTCTGCAGATAGCCAAAGAGACTCAGGGATGTTTTGCATTTTCCACCTGCATTCGTTGATTCAGTATTTCCATTGACAGCATTATTTTTATTTATTTGTTTATTTAACAGGGACACATGCAGTGAACATTGCTTCATATATTAAATACAAAGTAGATGCCATGCATACAATAATTTGCTATCCCTGTCCCTGGTTTGGCTTTTAGGATTACAATTACAATTCACTTAGCAGACTCTTTTATCCAAAGCGACGTACATCAGAGAGTTAGTACAACACAAACAAAGATCTAGAAAAAAGAGAACAATGTCAGTAAGAGCAAACGATCTGATTGGACACACAGGTGCTGACAGGAAGTGACCAGAGGCAAAGCACAACATTGAGGGCAGTTCTTGAGAGCTCTAATATAAACTTATAATCTTATAAGTCGTCGTTATCAAACAAAAACCATCGTCATTACCATCATCATCATCAATAATATGGAGACCATCATCATTAAGTTAGTAGGTATTCATGAAAGAGCTGGGTCTTTAGCTTTTTCTTAAAGGTGCAGAGGGACTCTGCAGATCACATGGAGTTTGGAAGTTCATTCCACCACCGGGGGGCGACAGAGGAGAAGAGTCTAGTCAGAGACTTAGGACCCTGTTGTGAAGGTTGGATCAGACTTTCATTGGCAGAGCGTGGGAGGGAGTGTAGACCTGGATTAAAACAGAATTATTTGACTTAAAGAAATACAGAAACTGTGATGCTGTACAAATACAGACATTATAAACTCAATACAAACAAGAGACTAAATAAGACAAAACTGATAGAGTCACAGTGACAAATAACCGAGTCAGGTCTTTCACTAGAGATGAAAATACAGTTGCCCATTTAACAAGAATAGACCCTGTGAATGTCAAACATCTGTACATATCTAGATATATGTTCTTTGTTCAAGTTGAAGCTGTACTTGCTGAAGAAGTAGAAATGTATTTATCATAAATGTGATCTAGATTTTTTAACATGAAGCTACTACTTTGGGTTAAGTTTCAAGCTTTTAGTGAAAGACCTACTGTAGAGGTATTATCTGTTTGTTTGTTTGTGAATTTAGGGTCCAAAAATGCACTCTCCATTTAACAACTTCCAGAGGATATTCACTAATGCTCCAGTTTAATCTTTACCTTATCACATGAAGAGGACGAAACCAGAAACTTGTTGGTTGTTTTCGACAACTTTAACTTCCCATCTCTGTCTTTATCCCTCAGCATCAAAGCTATGTAAATGAACCTTGAGATGACACAAATGTTGTGCCCCAAAATTGGTTGGAATAAAACCATATTTGCATGCAAAAGTACTCTACAACTGGCCCTCAGGATGGCTGTATTTGAGCCAAAAACAAATGTCTAGTGTGTTTTAAAGGGGAATTGACACAAACTCTATCCAGGGCTCTATTTTCACATATCCTATTTGGCTTTATTGGAATCGCCTCAGTTGATTGCTTCAGCCTTCATCTGTTCTTTATATAATATTTTATTATAAAGCAGATTATGAGCTGTGAAATCAGATGTAAGGGCTGCATTGTAAACTTTTGGAGTCAATGAAAATATGTCCAAAAGTTTTTGCTCCAGACCTCTGGGGCCACTCACTTTTCATGAATGGTGGACATATCTGTTCTTCTCGGGAAGTGATGAAGTTGTCAGCCAAACAGACGAGCAGAGAGCAAAACTACAACCATCTCTCTGTCTCTCTTTCTCTGTTCTGTTAATAAAGGCCATTTTTGTTCTTCCAGAAAGATGATGAAGATGTCAGCGAAGCAAAAAGTGTAACAAGCCGAACTTGCCATGACAGCACAGGGCACCATGACTGTCCTGTAGCTCTGTATCTTTGTTAACTTAAAAAAAAGACATATCAAATTATTTTTGTAAACGTGAGGTTTGGTTTTGAATGTTTAACTTATCAAACAGAATTGTTAATAACTGCATTACATCCCTTTGAACGGACTCAGAGGAGTGTAATGCTGCAGAAGTGTTGACAGCAATATATAATATGTTCTGCGGTAGGAAACTCAAAATAGCTTGAACCTAATTTTCATTTACATATCAAAACATATCCAAGTTAGAGCTGCAGGGGGTTACAAATAATAAAAAATCTGCTTTATGCAAATAGATTTATAAGCTGAAACCAGAGTTCACCTATAAGTATTTAATTCACCTCCCAGATTAGCCAACCTAAGCATTTATAACTTTAATGTTAGGCCAAGATTACTACCTCAATAACCCATACTGTACATGCTTATCAGACTGTCACTGTCTCTTTAAAGATCTATGCAGACCCATTAAGTCATCTCTGTCTTTAGGTTGAAACACTTAAAAAAAACTTTCATGTCATCCATGAATCACACACCCCTCTTTCATTTCTCTTGCCTTATCTTCAATTAGACATTTATCTTACACTCTAAAAATCCCTTTGTACCTCCCCTTCTCAAGTGTTTCCTCCTTCTGAACATATTTTATCAAAATGGCTTTCTTATGCATGCTAAGATGTCCCCTTCATTTATTAAGTGCTGAGCATATAGCAGAGGAACTTCACATCTCGTGGTTTCTATTTCATGCTGTTACGATCACCCCTGTCCCCTGCACTCATTAATAGTTTTGAAATTACATATTCTACACAACTTTGCAAATTTGACATGACTTTGAGTCATAGAGGAAATAAAGTACTCTTGTCCTTTGTCTCTGTGTTTACCTTTAGCTGGTTCCTGCCCAGGTGTAGGAGAGAAACAGAAACCACACAGATGCATCTGTGATTTTGTGGCGACACAAAAACAGAGCATTTTTTTCTTAGTGATGGATTACTTGAGTAGCAGAAGTGTCGCTATGTGTTACTCGTTTCCACAAAACTATAATCTGAGTACTCTAACGCATTGGTTCCCAACCTGTGGTCCTGGCCCAAGATCTAGGAGGGGGAGGGGATGCAAGGTTTTGTCTGCTCTGATGTTGTCAAAATTCAATTTGCACATACCAATTTAAATCACTTAGGACATGATTTTTTTAAAGGTTTGCATGAGTTAAAACGTGTGTAAACTTGAAACTACCAGCTAACAAAAGTGCTATCTGATCTACTAATGGCGCACAGTGAGGATTGCGTCTTTCATATGAGCAAAACAAAACGCATTGTCCCTTTAGTGCGTTTGTCCTAATAAATATGCAATATGGGGTGTTTCTGCCCTAGTGTGTAAAATACTGGGAGGAGAAAATGCAAATAAGTTAAGTTAGTACATGCATTGCGATTTACCAAGCCGGACAAACACTGACAGTGTCTGTATTTAAGACCTAGACCTATTAAGATTCATGTGTATTTCTGTCGACCATGTATCATGTTTTTTTTTCTGGATTGGGTCCTTGTAGGTCTAAGCACTTCTGAGATAAAAGGTGGAGGGGCTTCAAGGAAAAAAAGGTTGGGAAACACTGCTCTTACGGATTGCTTTGTAACATGTTATCCTCAACACTATTAGACCTTAGAAAAAAAAGAATATGAACAAACACATTTACATATTATATTAGATGATACAATGCAACACAAAGCACAAAAATAAAGAAATGAACAGCAAGTTATGTTGTTGGTTTTGTTTCTTTAAAAAAAAAAAGCTGTAAACACCTAAATTTTGACTTCTTTCAGTGTAAGAAGTCAAAACTAGGACTTGATAGTAAAGCTAAAACACTCTTTATATTCATATAAAACCTACAATGTGCCTCTGTGTTTCATTAGAAGTAACATATTCAGTGCACAGAATAATCCAGAGTGAAACAAATGGCTGAGGCACTCTGTCGTGTTAAATGTTTCAGTTCCCCGCAGCTCTGTGATAAATAGAAAACTGGTTGAGGAACATAATAAGGTCTGACTGCAGTAAATCTGTGTCCAAAAAGCTTGAAATCATCAAAAAAAATAGTCAGGGGGAACCTCCACCATGTAATACTGATGTAACATTAAAAAAACAAACACTGTCTCTATCTAGTGGTTGTCAGGTTGTACAGCAGTCTGAAAAAACATCTAAACAGATGTTGGGCTGTAAACTTAAGGAGGAAAACAGCTCCACCTAGTGGAGATTGTGTTGCACTGCATCATCAGAAAATGATTTCCAAGTTTTGGCCGTTAGGATGGTGATGCAATTTATATTTTAGTACAACTGCAAATTGCAAGCAACCTGTGACAATGCTTCATTAGGTGTGTGTGTGTGTGTGTGTGTGTGTGTGTGTGTGTGTGTGTGTGTGTGTGTGTGTGTGTGTGTGTGTGTGTGTGTGTGTGTGTGTGTGTGTGTGTGTGTGTGTGTGTGTGTGTGTGTCTTCATGTTTTTCTATCTATGTGAGGACCAAAGTTTCAAACCTTACATAAGGGGACTGACTGAAAAAAAGAGAGGTGATCTTCTGTGGTCATCACAAGGACTATTTCAGGGGGTCATCATTAATTGTATTGTATAGGTTAGAGCTTTTGCTAGTGGGCAATTCTTTTGAATGACGACTGAGGAATTTCATGATGACTGATGATGTTTATTCTCAGATGTGCATGACCACAGACTGAATGCACGCCACCGCTACATTCTCTGTGCATGTAATTAACCTGCTGCCTTGTGTTTTATGTTCTCCAGTATGTTCTTCTCCACGCTTTTGTTCATATTGTGTTTTTGTTTTTTAACGACAAACGAGTACAGCCTAAGTCCACTTATTTTGTACAGGGTCCTGGGATAACTTATGTCATGATTTGGCTCTTCAAATAAAAGTTGACAGATTGATCGGACTTGACTGAATGTATGTAAAAGTGCTCATGTGTAAAATAAATCGCAGACAATATTTGGAAAAGAAATACAAAATTTGAGCTCAACATTTTGAAAAAATCACTTTATTGGGGTTGTATTGGGATTTCCACTTTACTGCATTTTACTAGCAAAGTGAGGACAAAACAAACTCTACTTTTGTCAACATTTGATATTTCTGAGAAAGATCTTGTGTTCAATACGATCATTTGTACCTCAGCAAGGTTTTTGATTCCCTTGCCAAAAGTTCACAAAGACTTTTAAACTGTTAGATACAGTCAGTTTTATGTTTGTCCTCTTCTGGCTTTTGGACAAACTAGATAAACTAAGATTTTAACCTTTGAAAATATGCAAAGGTAATCATGACACACACACACTATTCCCTAATTATTTAACACACACATCTTTTGCATCATCTCAGTTTTAGCTAGTATTCTTGGTATTCTTCTTCTTCTTTTTCTTTGGAGTTTGCTTCTTGGAAGACTCCGCATTGGAGGGGGCAGCAGTCGTTTTAGGTGTGTTTTTGGAGGGTGGAGCTGATTCTGACTCGGTTGGTGCTTCCTCTGGTTCTTTCACTGGTTCAGCTGGGACCTCTTTGTCTTCCAATGGGACAGCTGGTTTGATCTCAGCCTCCGTAGCTTCTGGTTTTGTGTCTGTTGGTTGGCTGATCTCGACTTTCTCTGGCTCAGTTGTCGAAGCCAGTTCAGCTGATTGTTGCTGTTCTGGTTGAACTGGTTGCACCTCTTCGTTGTTGATCAGGGTTTCAACTTTTACTGCTTCTGGTTCTGCGTTGGCTGGGGTCATTTCAGGGGTGTTCTCAACATGTGTTGGAGCTTCTGGTGTTATCATCGCTGGCTTTGAATCCTCCTCGACAGTCTCCTCAACCACCACCTGCTCAGGGACAGAAACCACTTCCTCTTTGACCTTAGTTTTGGTTGTGAACTGCATGAGTGCAGAAGCCGTCAAATCTTCTTCAGTGTCTGAATCTTTATTGTCTTCTTCCTCATCGTTGCTTGGTGTTGCCAACAAGGAGGCAGCAAACTCATTTAGCTTGGCCTGCTGTTCTCTCAGACGGGTCATATCCTCTGTTAATCTGGGGTCCTCCTCCTGGATCTGCTGGAGCTCCTGGAGATCATCGGGGGACAGCAGGGAAGCACTCTCAGGGACGGGGATGTCTTCACTGGTAGAGCTGAGGAAGATTTTTGATGGCAGGTTGGAGTTAGCTTGGCGGACGTCCTTGATCTTCTCATAGAGGACGCCCCTCTCCTCCTGTAGGGCATGGCATAACTTCTCCAGCTTTTGAATCTTCAGGACAAACATTTCGTACTCTTTGTTTTTCTCTGATCTCTGAAAGAAGAAAGCAGACAAATGTATCAGAAACAAAGAAGAATTTGATGTGATTAGTGTATAAGCCGATGCAAAAAAGAACAAACTTAGATAAAAAAGGGTTCAAATACAAAAATATCATTAACTTATCATCTTCCACAACAAACTGCGAGCCCTGCCATATATTGTATTCTACTCTCCATTTTGAAAAATTATGGCAAATTGAGGCTAATAACCAAAAACTTCACTGGAGGAAACTTGAAGTAATTTCCAACTCGTGTGTAAAAAAAAGAAAGTCGAGGAATATACATTCAAACTCTAAATTGACAATCAATCTTCTTGAAAAAAACTCCATCAAAAGACAGGTGTATACTTCATTAGGTAGAAACAAGCTCATTTACATGAAAACAAGAAATTTAGCAAGCGAGGACCCAAAAACATGTTCACTCAGAGGCATGGTTGAAAAACTGTGACTCCCTTTTCTCGCTGCCGATGATTACCGCCTATCCCAAGGTACTCAGGTGATGTAGCAGCGGAAGCAATGTTTACCTGACTAACAGCACACACACTATTACACACTTCAGAGTGGCGACAACAATGTCATTTTCTCTGAATATATTAGATCAAATCACAAGATTAAATTCAGATTCACCAGGTCAAATCATTTGTGATTTCATTTGGTCAAAACATTAAGTGTCACTTTTTAATCTACAATTTTCCCTAAGTCAATCAACGTTATTTTTTACAGCAGAGTAGACAACTTTCTATAAGATGGTCGTCAAATTTTGATTGTCATAATGAAAAGTTAGTGTGGTTCCATCAAGACTCAACAAGACCTTCAGTAGGAATTTAAAAACAGTGATGATCAGCAGCAACTCACCTCTTCAATCATGTCTGTCAAAGCCTTGTTGCAGTTCTCAAATCTCTTCTTCCACAGATTTGACTCTTTCTCCATTTTCTTCATCTTTTCTGACATCTGAAACAGATAAGAGTTTAAATGCCGCACTGAGAGTATTTCTTGGACCTTTCTGACTGTTAACTTAAATTAGATTGAAAACAGAAACACATCGAAGGAGCAATCTGTAAGATATGAAAAATAACTTTACTATCTGATCATTAAGGAAACATGCTATGTTGAAGTGCTGGCTTCTCTGACAACAATGCAGCAGCCAGTATGTCCTCCTTCTAACTTTAGATTCTGCTCCTGAATGCTCTGGATTTGTTTGGACCAGAGAAGGTAGGCGCTTTTAAGACACGCCCCCACACAGCCCCCGTTTTGGACACCCCTCGGTTTGCCAGATATGAGAGCAGTTATCAGGTCAACAGGTGTTGCAGCGATGGAAGCGGGCAAGAGAAGTGGTTCAGATAGAAGTGATTGTACCCGACCTAAAAAGTCTCTGCATGTTTCTAATAAGCTCCACGAGCAGAAACGTGCTCAAACTAGGATCAATATTGGAGATGCTTTTGAAAAATGGAGAGAGGTTAGAACACAGAAAGGTTTACAGACCCATGCAGAGCTGGATAAACACTGAAGCTTCAGTGTCCACCACATGGTGACCTGAGTGAGCATCTACTCTAGAGAGGAGGGGGGGGGGAGAGCGCTCTATGATGTTTAGAATTTAGACTACAGTACCCATTTTAAACACTAGAGGTCAGAGTTACATACTGCTCTTTTAAAACTAGAATATTCTTAAACACATATGAGAATTTGTCATCAAATCAATATTTGATGCACAGATTTTGTAAAGCTGGTATACAGTGAAGACAAACTATATGAGGCTGAATACATTATTCATATCATCAAGGCTTCAAAAAGTCGTCAACACCTACATTTTCCATCTCATTTTTAAAGCGGACGTAGATTTCATTGCTCTTGGACAGTGTCTCCTGAAACTCGTCAAACTTCTGACCGTAGAGAGTCAGCTGTGGGCAAACAAAAGAAAAACAGAGTCAGACTGAAACACAGATCCAATGAAATTAAACATTCAAATGAGCTTCAACATACTCAAAAGTGACCCGCGATCATTTAAGAGGAGTGGTGGAAAATAACATACATATACCCAACCTAAATGAGGTGTACTAAAGTAAAGCTTCAGGTTCTTTTACTTTAGTATTTCCTTTTTATGCTACTTTATGCTATAACTTCTCCTACTTTAATAATTGTATTAACTTGTGCCGTTTTGGATGAAAATCATTCTCAAGGACAGCCAAGTGAAGGCACATCATTTCCATTTTAAAGAAACCAAAACCTTATTTTTTTTGTGACTGGTCCTCAAAGTGATTAATTACAAATTTCACCAGTCATTTATTATGAACCATGTACATTGCTGGAAGCAATTAATCATTCATACTTGCAGAGTTTTGCAGTCAGGGTAACAAATTGGGAAGTTCTCGTTCACCAACATTCAATTCAAGCTCTTAAGCCATAGTATTTATTTTAAAAATTCCTTTAAAGGTCACATATTATTTCCAAAACGTGTGTGAAGTTTCTTGTTCTAAATCCACTCTGATCCTGTATTTGATCATGTCTATAAACCTCTCTATTTCAGACCTGCTCAGAACAGGCTGTTTCTGTGTCTGTACCTTTAAATATGTAAATGAGCTGTGTCTGACCACGCCCCCTCTCTGGAAGAGCTTTGGTGTACTCGGTGCTTTCTTGCTCAATGTCCTATTGTTTACGGTGAGAAGGCAGACTCAGAGGGCAGAACAAACACCTAGCTGTGGGAGTGTCACCCACCTGGGGAAGGGGCTACTGCCCTTGGTGATGTCATGAAGGGAAAATCTCCAAACGGCCTGTTTGAGCACACATTTTCTGAAAAGTGGAGCAGGCAAAAGACGGAGGGGATGGACTTTTCTCATCATTGTGGGGTTTGTAGATGGACTAGAGACACATTAGATGAAATGGATTTTGCATAATATGTGACCTTTGAGAAAATATTAAAACGTTTTAAATAAATGAAGACATTTTGAAAGCTGTTGTAAGTTCATCTGTGAGCAGAAAACATTCAGTCTGTATTAGTAATTGGTGGAATGTGTCAGATCGTGTAAACCTCTCAGTTACCGTCTGTTATCTGTTCAGAAGGATCAGACAGTAAAGACTTTATTGTCTCATTCCCTCAGTTACCTGCTTCTTCTACAAGGTGTGCTACCTGTTCCTCGTCTTCAGCATGTTAGTTTTGTCAGTGAATATTCACCTGTGCCTGCATGACAGTCCCCTGCTCTCTGTATGTCTGAGCCTGCAGTTTCCACTCAGCAGCCGTAACCAGTAACTGGTTAGAAGAGAACAGACGGAGACACATTACAGACGATTCTTTACCTTCTTCTTCATGGCCAGCTCCTGCTCCTTCATAGCGAAGCATTTCTTTGTTTTGTCAATAGCCTCCCTAAGCAACTACGGCGACAGAGACAATACAAAGTCAATCTGAGTGGCCTTCATACATTAATGTGTTTTAAAAATGATTCAACAGACATGAAGATGATCACATTATTGAACAAATTTGTCAAAATCTTGTCCGAGTTTTTACAAAAGTCAAATCAAGTTGAAAGTATGAAAAACAATAAAACACATTAAGACAACAACAGTAACAATAAATTACAAGAATTAGCTCAGAAATGTCACACTTTGTTGTTCGGTCAGTGTGGGTTAAACTAAGGTCTCGATTAATCGCTGAATGTAGAAAAAGTTAATCGTAGTGTTGTAGTACTTGAAATCGGTCCTGGTAACCGAGACCAGGACATATCCGAGACCAGAGTGCCCAGAGACCAAGACAAGACCAAGACATTTAGGGATCGATACCAAGACCAAGACCATAAATATCACAGAAAAATAATTATCTTGTGTTTAGGGGACGTGTCACTAACTTAGACCGAAGAAGGGATAAAAATCAAACTACAACTGAATTGACGTTATTTGTTCTTTTAGAAAGAGGCGTTTTCCTTCTAATAACAGTAGTACAAATAGCAGATCGGTGGTGGTCTTGATTTAAAATCCAGAGTCCGCCCAGTCTGAGACCGAGACAAGACCGAGTAAAAATGCTTCCAATTTTAAGTACTACAACACTACAGGTTGGAATGGCAAAATCGCTTTTTTTATCACAAACTTACAACATTTATGGCACTCTGATTCATTGTTAAACATCTCAGAGCCCTTAAAGTTGTGGTGGTTACTGTCACAGAGTAACCGCTCGTGTGAGTGTTTTCACTGGATGTTCCAGTTTGTATGAACTTACATATTCTTTCTCTCTCTTGTGTTTCTCCTCGGCCTCGCTCAGCAGAACGTTGGTCTGCTGCAGCTTAGCTTCAGTCAGTTTGTGCTGCAGGTCTCTGCGCTGGTTGATCTTCTCCATACTCTGCGGAGACACGACATGTGACATCTTTATCCATAAATCTGTCTTAAAATCTGAAATGCCTGATGTGTTATTTGGTTTCTTTAATGTCACAAGACACTCAGAAGAGAAGTCAAAAAGAATAGAAACATATGGAAATGGCTGCAGAAACATTCAATAAACGTCCTCACCTCCTCTCTCATCTCACACTGGCTCATCAGACTCTCCAGTTTCTCCGTCAGGTTGGTGTTTT
This sequence comes from Labrus bergylta, assembly GCF_963930695.1. Lineage (NCBI taxonomy): Eukaryota > Metazoa > Chordata > Actinopteri > Labriformes > Labridae > Labrus > Labrus bergylta. Next base: position 1,452,656 of record NC_089209.1, on the reverse strand, counting down.
CACGGCACAGCTTGTCGTTTCTGGAGCTGTGCTGCTCGATCTGATCTTGAATTTCGGTCAGCATCGTCTGGAAGTGTCCGGTCATCTCCTTCCTCTTGTCCTCGTCCTCCCTGCAGCGCTTCAGGGTCTGATCCTGCATGGGTGGGGGATGGGAGAAGGATGGTTAAAAAGAAGTGTTTGATGCTATTTCTACTTCCTGTAACTTAAATGTGTTCTGTCTATTTTCCTGCAGGATGTTTCCTCCCTGTTGTAAAAAGGATTTAACTTCATTAACTGCTAACTTCCCCGAGCACTGTTTACCTTTTTTTGTTTACTTTTTTGCAGCTATGAAACTTTCCGACTAACTTTGTAAATTTGTTGTAGCATTATAATCTAAAAACTTTAATTTCTCTATGAGATAGTCTCCCTGAATCCCAGAGGTATCTGTCACCCTCTTGTGGTTGGGATATTCATTGCCCCTGTTTGTTTGGTTCGACAGGTGATAATGATTGTTTGCCGAAAGCCTAACTTTAGAAAAAGACTGTTTCTCTCCCCCCACATTTGCCTGAGGAAGATCTTTAGGATCAAACGTTGTCCTGTTAAAAATAAAGTTGCTCGTTGGGAGCTGAGCAGTGTGCAGACCTTTTCACTTTTTAGGGTTAGGCCTAACCCTATGATAACAAGTACATTTAGTTTGTTTTCTTGAGATCTTAATAGCTCCAGATCTTGAGAAAACGGTCGAAACTGACTCGTCATCATTGGAACCCATGCAGCGTCGTTATCCCCAAGTTAACGAGGAAACAAACCAAATGTACTTTTTGTCACAGCAGAAGAAAAGTGTTTATGCATGACCACTAAAGGGCTTCCATAGTTAATTTCTTGCACAGTTTACCTGTTATTTTTGATGGACTCTTTTCTTCTGTTACGCACCTTTCTTATGAAACATGTGTTTGTAATCTTCAGTACTTTTAAGTTGTGTCAATCATTAACACATTAATTACAGAGACTGTGTCCTGCTAAAATGTGTGGTAATGAAACGTATCGAAGAAGGACATTTTGACGACTTTAAATTAAACCTTTTAACGGTTCATTTGTATAATGGAGGTGTGGTTATAGTAATATCTCAGGGTCGACTGAGGCTGTGACATCCTAGAGGAAATGTAGATGGACTTAACACCCTGCAGTGCACAGAGAACAGTAGCGCCCCCTTCTGTTCTCACATACCCTCAGCTTGCTGTAGTGACCCTGCAGCTCTCTGCACAGAGTCTCCAGTTTGCCGCGGGCGGTGATGCCGCTGCGCCTCTCAGCCTGCAGCTGCTGCCGCTCATCTAGCAGGAGGGACATCCTCTGCTGCAGTACACACAGCTTCTTCTCGTCGACATGCCGCTGGGCTGCCTGCACACACACACACACATTCACACAGAGGTGGAAATGGTTATTTTTAGCTGTGTTAAAGCTCTTGTGAATCTGCAGGATGACTATTGTATTAGATGGTAAGATGCCCTGGCAGTGAGAGACCAGTTTTCTGATCAAGTCGTTTCATTTGGGTATAAAATAAGATAGTCGGTTAACAGACTCTCACCAGCTCAGCATGTTGTCTGACCAGGTCTTCGAGCTTCTTCTCGGGGGAGGGGAGCTTGTTCAGACTCTTCATGATGAGAGACACTTCTGAGGACACACAACGAGTAGAAATCATTCAACACAGAATTACTATTTACTCAAATTGTTCCAAAATTGTTGCCATTCAGAAGAAAAATGTCCCCCTGTAGGGTGGCTTATACTTGCATGTTAAATTAACATTTTATGTACTTTGTGCTGTTTCTATACTGTTGTTTCTTGGGTGGAGTTTTTCTGTATGTCTTGTGTCACTTTTATACAGATTGCAGGTACCGTCCTCTGATGAATGAAATAAATGAAAACGATAGGTTCTTGCATCCTCACCTGACTTTATGTTAACTTTGATGTCTTCTTTTTCCTCATTCTTCATCTTCTCCATCTCTGCCTCCACCGCACTCTGAAAGATTCAAAACAATACAAACATTGAGCATAGTTTTAGTTCCAACAGGCCATGTAGTCACGCTCTGCTATCACGCCAGCGTTTTGATAACAGCTGATCTCATGGGAGCCCTCATCAGTTGACGGCCAGCTGATTTGCTTCAAAGAATCCTATTGGCAAATCACACTAATGCCGCCTTATTTAAACTGCTCAGGCTGCCTACTCTTTGCAGCTCCCCCTGTAAGCTATATTTACAACCCTTCTCCACCTCAGTTCCTCCTTTCATGCTGTTCTGACTTAAACGATCTCATGCTGTTGTTATCAATGCTCTGATTGGGTTTTTGAAGCCTGACTGAACCGTCTTGTATTTCCATAAATCGATTAGACTTTATCTCTTCAGCACTTGTGATGTTTATAACCACATTCCCACATTCCAACAGTTTTTTATGTGAAACAGTGTCACCACCTGCCGCACCTGTTTGTCCAGCACACTGGCAACAGATCCGTATGTGCTGATGATGTCCTCCAGCTGCCTGTTGAACTCCTCCATGGGGTCGAAGTAGTCAGAGGAGGGAGAGGAGGCACAGGCTGCAGGAGGAGCCGTCACCTCACCTTCTGTGCTCTCAGTGGGCTGGGGAGGAACCATTACCTTAGCAGCTTTCACCGACGTCTCCATCCTCAGCTTTCTGGCATTTAATGGAGAGGGAAAGAATACTGTTGAATATTCATTCATCCATCCATCCATGCAATTGGACTTTTATTGTATCTGACTGTATCACAAAGTGCTCAGCCCTCACAGGTTTATAAGACACCAGAAATACAGTTGCAGTGGTCCAAAAAGTCATTATAAAGTTGGATGTTTCTTTTACAGCTCAGTCTTAAATAGTGCATTTTTCCTTTTCGCTAAGGTTTGCAGATAATATCTGTTTTTAAAAAGGTTCATATTCTTAAGCACCACTCATGTTTTTCATAACCATAAAACTGGAAAAAAAACAACATTAAAGGAAAACATTTTACGAAAAAGTACATCCCTGATGTCATCTAGACGGGACAGAAAAACTGCGATCCGCCAAGAGTACCTTTAAATGTTAGACAGCCACTTCAGGGTTCAGTGACACAAATGCTAAAGGTACCTTTAGCAATTAAAGGGTACCTTTCATTTCATTCTAAAAGTACCCTTAAGTCTTAGTTTTGTGGAACCATTTGAACAGCTGCAAAAAATAACGACCTGGGAGAAGGCCAAAAGTGCACCGAACAAACACTGAAAGATTCCTTAATCGGATGTTAGATGGTACCAAAAAACAGACCAGGGTACCTTGAAGGTAACAGGTACCTTAGCAGATACTAAACAGACTTCAAATTGTGCATAAAAAATGGTGCAACATATCATTTTTTATTAATTGGTCCATTACACCATTCATACAAAAGAATGAAGTTCACCATTATGCAGACGATACCCTAATTTATCTTGCTCTGTCAAAGAGTAGCTTCCGTCCCACAAATGTTCTTTTTAATGGATCTAAGTGAATCACAGACTAAGTTTCCATGATAAACAATGAGGTTATTTTGTGTAGCAGTTTGTTTTGTATTTTTGCTATTGAAGCAAGGCTAAAAGGCATCGCTAGTAAAAACAAAATAACAAAAAAAAAAACACCAAAATTCTGACTTGATTATTGGAGTTGTCAAAGTTTGACTTGAGAAATCAATAAGAAACTTGTTTTAGGCAAACTCAAAGGATTCAAGTCCATGTTTTTGTCACATTGGATAGTTAATGCTTCATTTGCTGCAGGTCAAATTGCTGTAATATAATTTTTTAAGTCATCTTCTGCTAATTCTACCAAAACTGCTGATAGCCGTCCAATGACAGAAAGAGCTGAACACGTCACACCTTGTCTCAGGTCTCCATAGTGGCTTTAGTGTATCACAAAAAACAATTTAAAGTCCGGTTGCCATGCCTATAAATCTCTCTATTGCTGTGGACCAAAATAAACCTCTGACTATCTAATACCACATAACCCCCTCTGAGCCTCCCAGGTCATCAGGTGGAGGCAGCTGAATGTCCAGTTATTGCAAAATACATTGAGACCTCAGAGCTGGAGCAAGTTAAAATGAGACTTTAAAACCTTGTTTATTAACTCCTTATTTTATGTTTATGTACGCACCCAGTATGTCCTCCTTCTAACTTTAGATTCTGGTCCTGAATGCTCTGGATTTGTTTGGACCAGAGAAGGTAGGCGCTTTTAGGACACCCCCCACACGGCTGTTTTGGACGCCCCTCGGTTTGTCAGATATGAGAGCAGTTATCAGGTCAACAGGTGTTGCAGTGATGGAAGCGGGCAAGAGAACTGATTCAGATTGAAGTGATTGTACCTGACCTAAAAAGCCTCTGCATGTTTCTAATAAGCTGGCTGCACAGATTTTGGTGACCCACCTCATCTTTTGGGGGAGTCCGTTGCCTACACACAAAATAAAGTAATTAAATTTACCATTAAGACTCACGCTCCAAATTATAATTTCTTTAATCCAATCATCTTTTTGAAATATGATTTTTCATATTGTACAATGTGATTACTGTTTGTGATTTCAAGGTGTTGCTTTCCCAGATTTACGCAATTTATGTGTGTGTGTGTGTGTGTGTGTGTGTATTGGAACATATCCAGAGTGTCCAGTGCATGTTTATCTTCTCAGCTATGTTGCGACATGACGCCTGCCTCCATTATTGTATCTGGTGAGTTAAAATTAGCCCTCTGATCCAGGCAGCCTCCGTTCTGCCTCACACACACACACACACACACACACACACACACACACACACACACACTGGAGACCACACCTGTTGTAGTCACATCTATTCTGAGGGTTCCCAAATATGGTCAAAGTGCAGCACATATACTGTCACCACACACACATAGAAACTTGTGTTTGTTTTTGTAAATGTTTTCATAAAACTTTTTCATGTCACACAGCACCGTCTTAATGCCAACTAAATCATGAAGATGAGGCTCCACCCACAATGTCACGCAACCAACCACAGCCCCTCCTGCTGTTTGTAACTTAAAGCCGTCAGCGGCATTGAAATAAACAACTTATTAATTTGTTTACATACTCAGAATTTCCAGGACAGCTCATTATAAACGGATAACATATCTGTCCTTTCGGTGACATACATTTACTTTTAAGATCCACAGAATAAATTTCACTACTTCATAAACTGCAAAAACAACAAGCCAGTCTCCTGACAAGTCCAGATAAAATTCATCTTATCGCATCTTATCCAAGACCTTATTTCAAGGTATAGAGAGTGGAAAAACAAGTGCTTGCAGTACGCAAAGATATCTACCAATCCCTCCAGCAAAATGTACTTAAGGGTCTTTAAATGAGATGAATGGTGCACACACACTCGCAAATAAATAAGCCTCATTGGGCTCCAAACGATGTTTTCTGGACTTGAGTTTGTATATTTCTTTTCTAGTCTTCTGACGACTCTTTTACACCGCAGGTCACACCTACACATTCACACCCTGATGGTAGAGGCTGCTGAGTAAAGAGTCCATCAGAAGTAACTAATCCACTCATACGATACTGACAAAGCAGCGGGAGCAACTTGGGGGTTAAGTGTCTTGCCCAAGGACATATGGGGATCAAACCACCGACCGACTCTACCAACTGAGCCATCTGTCTAGAACACTTTGAAGAATCTCAGAGTGACTTCACAGTATACCTAATAACAATGTCAACAATGTCTCCATTTTATTCATAACAATACACTCGGCTGAACTTCTGAATATAAACCAAGCTTCAATCTACCGACTCCAAAACCGAGCAGTGAATTTCGCTGTTATTCTCTAAAGTGTTCAGCAGGTTTCTCAGAGAGTCTGAAGCATTTTCTGTCGACCTCACTGGCTTCAGCTGTCGCTTATCCTGGATCTCTGCTTTAAGGGCATGAACAGTGACAAAGCAGCTCATGGTGTCATGGCCGCCAATAAAGAACCGCTCATGTTTTTCCAATGTTAGAGCATTAAACCAAAATTAAAATGTGATATCACTTGGTGTAGAGGAATAATTATGATTCCTTAAAGTACGCCGTAGGCCGTTTTAGAGCCTCAAGAGAGTAAAAAAATGTGTATTTCCAAACATCCCACTCAAGATAAGAAGCACTAAAGTAGCAAAAAAGACAAAATCTGTGATTGACATGCCAGTAAGTTGCTGTTTTTTGTTGTGTTGAAGCCGAAAGAAAATCAGTAAATGTGAGTTTTAAGAGGCTGAAAAGAGTCTTACCGAGAGGAGGTGAAGAAGAGACAGAGAGGGTGCAGAGGAAGGGGAAAGAGAGAGAGAGAGAGAGAGGTGGAGGGGGAGGGGAGGGCTCTGCTGACAGGACGAACGACAGCTGACCCCCAAAATAACCCAACAGGCTCAGCCCAGAGACGTGTGTGTGTGTGTGTGTGTGTGTGTGTGTGTGTGTGTTTGTGTGTGTGTGTGTGTTTGTGTGTGTGTGTGTGTGTGTGTTTGTGTGTGTGTGTGTGTTTGTGTGTGTGTGTGTGTGTGTGTGTGTGTGTGTGTGTGTTTGTGTGTGTGTGTGTGTGTGTTTGTGTGTGTGTGTGGTGTGTGTGTGTGTGTGTGTGTGTGTTTGTGTGTGTGTGTGTGTTTGTGTGTGTGTGTGTGTGTGTGTGTGTGTGTGTGTGTGTGTGTTTGTGTGTGTGTGTGTGTGTGTGTGTGTGTGTGTGTGTGTGTGTGTGTTTGTGTGTGTGTGTGTGTGTTTGTGTGTGTGTGTGTGTGTGTGTGTGTGTGTGTGTTTGTGTGTGTGTGTGGTGTGTGTGTGTGTGTGTTTGTGTGTGTGTGTGTGTGTGTGTGTGTGTGTGTGTGTGTGGTGTTTGTGTGTGTGTGTGTGTGGTGTGTGTTGTGTGTGTGTGTGTGTGTGTGTGTGTGTGTGTGTGTGTGTGTGTGTGTGTGTTGTGTGTGTGTGTGTGTTTGTGTGTGTGTGTGTGTGTGTGTTTGTGTGTGTGTGTGTGTGTGTGTGTTTGTGTGTGTGTGTGTGTGTGTGTGTGTGTGTGTGTTTGTGTGTGTGTGTGTGTGTGTGTGTGTGTGTGTGTGTGTTTGTGTGTGTGTGTGTGTTTGTGTGTGTGTGTGTGTGTGTGTGTGTGTGTGTGTGTGTTTGTGTGTGTGTGTGTGTTTGTGTGTGTGTGTGTGTGTGTGTGTGTGTTTGTTTGTGTGTGTGTGTGTGTGTGTGTGTGTCCTGACTTCTGACTGTGAATTAAAGGGACTGCTTGGTCAGAACTACCTGTCTTGTAAGAAGATTTATTCAAGCTTTCTGTGAGATGTAGAGAAGTTAGAGCGGTTTGTGCAGAAGGTCATTTGTCCTCTTCAGTAAGCAGGTAAAAAACACCTGTATCTCTGCTTTATTGGCATGAATGTAAAAAAAAGAAGATATTGCTAAAGCATGGTATGACAGAGAAAATTGGATTCCCAGCGCTGTCATGTGATCTGGGCGGAGCCTCTGGACACCAGCTCACTTTCCCCCCCTATCCTCTGGTATGGACATTACGTCATGAAAACCTCATGCTCGTCAAAGAGATGCTCTGATGTAGAAATGAATGTGTTTCATCAGTGGGAATTATGAAGGTGGTAGTAGTAACAGTACCAGCTGCAGCCAGTTGGTGGCAGCAGTGAGCCGTCAGTCTGCTTCATCATTTTATTGAAATTCATCAGAAGACCCACAAACAGACTGACAAACTCACAAGACCGGTTATTACCTGCAGGTGTGCGTGTGTGTATGTGTGTGTATGTGTGTGTGTGTGTGTGTGTGTGTGTGTGTGTGTGTGTGTGTGTGTGTGTGTGTGTGTGTGTGTGTGTGTGTGTAAGAGAGAGACAGACAGACAGATAGAGGAAGAAAATGAAAGTGAGGAACATCTGAGCCCGGTTTTAATTACCGAATTCCTTTCACTCACACACACACACACACACACACACACACACACACACACACACACACACACACACACACACACACGAGTATAATCATCAGAATAAGTAGTCTTTCAGAGTCTGGGTCCTGGTTTCTGTCCCTCCTTTGCTGCTGCTCACATCCATTCATCCATTATCTTTACCACTTATCTTACCCACTCTTGGGGCGCTGGTGGCGCAGTGGTTAGTGTGCGCCCCATGTATGGAGGTTGTGGTCCTCCAAGTGGGCGGCCGTGTTCGAATCCCACCTGTGGCTCCTTTCCCGTGTGTCATTCCCCACCCTCTCTCCCCGATTCTGACTCTATCCATTGTCCTGTTTCTCCATTAAAGGCATAAAAAGCCCCCAAAGAAATTTTAAAAAAACAAAAAGGAGAACCCACTCGTGCACATGGAGAACATGTAAACTCCAAACTCCTGTCTGATCGGGGATTTGAACCCAGAACCTTCTTGCTGTGAGGCGCCCCCCTGCTGCTCAAAGTCCTGCTGTAAAAGTACTTTCAGACCGGACACTTTAAGCACAAAATGTCACTTTGTCAAAAAGTAATTTGGCAGTGTAGCACATCAGGATTTTCAGGAAATGATTCAGGTTATATTAAATATCACAACAGTGCCCGAAATCACTGGAGAAGGGCTTCATCCTTTGGACTCCATAAGCTGAATTAAAGATCTAATAAGATTAAGAATGAGTCGAAACAAAGAGTGTAAGTAAAAAACCTCTCTGATGGAATCACCTTCCGCTCCTTTTCAACCTCATGTGCCTTCAGCAGAGTGTTAAACTTGTATTAATGAGAGGCTGAAAGGTCCCTGGTCACAATACAAACAAAGACACAATCACTCCCTGATAAGGTTTGTGAAAATCTGGATATTGTTTGGAATTTTCGGAAGTACATAAAGCTTACGGAGCTCCACAGGGAGCCTCCTCGGGCCCCCTGATGTTCACAACTAAAAGCCACTTTTCTACAAATTAATTCAGCTTTGAGTAAAACATTAGGGAAAGAAAACAATCCAAATCCTACTTATTACCTCCCATCCGTTGTTTCTCTTTTCTTCTCACACACCCAATCCTTTTCTTCCTTCCTTTCTACGGTATCCTTTTCTCTCCATGCTCGACACCTAAATCTATGCCCTATCTCTACTTCATCCTATTTTCCTCTCTTCATTTTCTCTCTCTCTTCCTTTTCCTGTTCTCCAAGTTTCTTTGTTTCATGTCTTCTTTCTGTCACAAATTGTTCCTTCCTTCTCTAAATCCTGAATATTTTATCTCCTTCTGTCCTCTCTTCTTTCTTTTTTCCTTCTTTCTACTTCATCTTCATTTTCTTTCTCTCTCTGCTCTTTAAATCACACCTTATCTCATTGCTTCTTTCTTCCTCTGCCTTCTTACATCAGACTGGTTTTCCTGAGTCTTCCTCTCCCTCCTCCATTATCTGCTGTTGCTCTGATAATAGGAGGAAATGTACTTCTTTGATAACGAAGGCAGGAGTTCTTTCTTCCCTCTGTAGCTGAGACACCACGGTGAAAAAGTCTGCCTGAATATTTCACCTTTCACTTCGAGCTTTTGAAAGTCCAGATGGTGAAATGTGGACGTTCTTGTTCTGCTAAGTTGATAATGTGTATTTGTCACACCTGGAGTTTTTGAAAGGTTTACTCAGACTGTTTATTTTCTTTTTACCTTTTAGTTTATTTACTCACCTCTTTCACGTCTTCTTGTTTGGCTGTCTCAATTTGACACATTTCCTTCCTTTCTTCAAGTCACCTGTTAAATTATAGAATCGATAAGTAAGATGTGTAGAGAGGTAAATGATAAAGGTATCTTACTCTCTGATCATTAAGGAAACATGCTATGTTGAAGTGCTGGCTTCTCTGACAACAATGCAGCAGCCAGTATGTCCTCCTTCTAACTTTAGATTCTGCTCCTGAATGCTCTGGATTTGTTTGGACCAGAGAAGGTAGGCGCTTTTAAGACCCCCCCCCCCCCGACACGGCCGTTTTGGACGCCCCTCAGTTTGTCAGATATGAGAGCAGTTATCAGGTCAACAGGTGTTGCAGCGATGGAAGCGGTCAAGAGAAGTGGTTCAGATAGAAGTGATTGTACCCGACCTAAAAAGCCTCTGCATGTTTCTAATAAGCTCCACGAGCAGAAACGTGCTCAAACTAGGATCAATATTGGAGATGCTTTTGAAAAATGGAGAGAGGTTAGAACACAGAAAGGTTTACAGACCCATGCAGAGCTGGATAAACACTGAAGCTTCAGAGTCCCACCAATGGTGACCTGAGTGAGCATCCACTCTAGAGAGGAGGGGGGGGAGACAGCTCTCTATGATGCTTAGAATTTAGACTGCAGTACCCATTCTAAACACTAGGTGTCAGAGTTACATACTGCTCCTTTAAACACATTTTTTAAACAATACGAGAAAAAAAGGATTAAATATTTGATCTGTTTTTTTCTGTCTATGGTCTTATTTTGGTTATTTAAATATCCTTGTTTTTGGGGGGGATTTGTGTTTTTCGTCATTCTGCTGGACTGATTATTTTTCTCCATATCATCTTTATTTTTTAGTTTATTTCCCTTTAAGACAGATGTGCAACCTAACTTGAATCCTTACGAGCCACTTTGCATCAATTTCACCATTATTCCTCTTTTTTTTAGCAACCAAAATAAACAGTGCTCAAGGTTGTTTTCCTATTGCAGTGTGACGACAGAAGTGAAATATTTTAAACCCAGCATCCTGGGTTTAAATATGACCTGTGGCTTCTTTCATGCATTTGACTGGCTCTACAATAAAGTAATAAAAAAGCCATAAAATAAAAGGTGCACTGCACGCACTGCTGCAAACACTCTCTCCTTATTGGGTACAATAAAAAAAAAAAAAAAAGCAGCTGGCACTCAGAAGTGGAAAAAGAAAAACTCCATGTGGACACAAACCCAAATTATATGTAAGCAACCGTCATTCTTCCTCCTCATCCTCTGTTTCTGATCGTCTCTTAGAGCTTCCTGTTTGTCGCCCTCGAGACCATTAAGAGGATCTTTGAGTTTGCAGACCATCTTTTTTATGTTTCCTGCATGCATGCATTGAATCTGAATGGGAGATTCGGTGAAGTGATGCACACATCTTCATCATGAAGAGTGCAACAGGATATGAAATGCCATCAGAGCCGCCTTGTAGTAGAGAAGACAGATAAGGAAATGATGTAAGCAGAATATAAATGCCTTAAAAAGACACAACTGGAGAATGGATAAAGCCTCATTAAATCAATTGGATGCTTGACGGTCAGAGCGGAAACTCAGACTCTAAATACCTCCATTAACCTCAGCTCCTTACTTTATTGTCAAAGCTGACATCTTCCCTGCAGCAGGCTGAAGTCTGACATCCGGGCTTAGTCCTATTAATTTGGATTCTGAGTCACACGACTCCTGGGTGGCAACTAATCTGCAGGCGATCTGAAGCCAAGCCGTTTGCAAGAGAGAGAATTTACATAGTTTTATCCACTGATTGTCTCTTTACCTCCCTACTAACTACTCATCATTCAGCACACCTCGTCACTGCAGAGTTTCTACAGCTAGCAGTCTGGATGACATTGTTCACCTGGCCAAATGAGCCGAAATAAATGAGTTCTCCAGAGGTGAAATGAATCTGTGTGAACACGTTGATGCCCAGGGCTGCGTTAAATCAATGACTGAACATAAAGAAATACAAACAGCATCCGACCTCTAAATCCAGCTTTCACAGAGTCACAGAGAGAGAGAGAGAAGTAAAGTTTAAAACCGGATTGTTAGTGACATAAAGTTATTTATTCACAAAGAAGTAAAAAAGTCAAAAAATAACGAAAGTGAGGGCCGATGAGTGCTGTTCATATCAACAAATAGATTACAGGTGTAGGTTTTTAAAAGTCATTTTCATATCTGCCATCCTGAAAATATCTAGATAATTTCAGAAGTATGTCCTCCTTCTAACTTTAGATTCTGCTCCTGAATGCTCTGGATTTGTTTGGACCAGAGAAGGTAGGCGCTTTTAAGGCGATCCCCACATGGCCCGTTTTGGACACCCCTCGGTTTGTCAGATATGAGAGCAGTTATCAGGTCAACAGGTGTTGCAGTGATGGAAGCGGTCAAGAGAAGTGGTTCAGATAGAAGTGATTGTACCCGACCTAAAAAGCCTCTGCATGTTTCTAATAAGCTCCACGAGCAGAAACGTGCTCAAACTAGGATCAATATTGGAGATGCTTTTGAAAAATGGAGAGAGGTTAGAACACAGAAAGGTTTACAGACCCATGCAGAGCTGGATAAACACTGAAGCTTCAGAGTCCACCACATGGTGACCTGAGTGAGCATGGACTCTAAAGAGGAGGGGGGGGAGACAGCTGTCTACAATGTTTAGAATTTAGTATGCAGTACCCATTTTAAACACGAGGTGACAGAGCTACATACTGCTCCTTTAAGCAGGAAGGACCGATAGATTAAGAGTAAAAATCCTGATGCCAGGAGAAAAATGAGCCATCAGAACTGGTCTTACTTTCAACAATATGATTCTCTTTTGATCAACTTGATGAAGATAAAAGACTCAAACTCAGTTGATAGAAACTAGCTTTGAGTCAGGAGGTAACAGTTTAGAAAACGAGCTCAAAGTAATGAAAAGTAGCAGAACAAGTCTTTACCTCCTCTTCCTCTCCTGAGATTTGTTCCTTTTTCTTTATTGCTTCACATCATTGTCACAGCGTATGGATGGATGCCGGACGTTATTGTGTGTGTGTCATTGAAGGGATAAATTCTCTCATTTTTCATCCCAATCTCTGAGGCGCTTTGTCCCAGGCTGTAACCTTTCACTGTATTATATCCGCTAAGCTGCAAGTGTAAATAAATAAGAGCTGTTGTCTCTTGATAGACCGTCGCTGTGAAACTCTTGACACTTAAAAGTTTTGGTTTATTTTTTAGCTTCAGGGTCTCAGTAACTCCTTTTTACAGCAGGCACCATCTTACACCTGCACAAAGCCACACACAAGTCTCATTTTTTACTTTTGACCTGAAGCAGATGTGATGCATGATTGACAGCTCTTTTGACAAATGAGGCTCCTTGCAGCGTTCGTTTCTGGATTACCAGAGTAGACCCCTGTTCAGGGTTGCAGGGAGTGCCCGGAGAGATCCCACACATGCACGCGGGAGAACATGCAAAGAGGCAGCTGTCAGAAGTTAAATTAAAACTTTCTCGCAGTGAGGCAACAGCGCTAACCACAGCCCCCCCAAATCTGACCTCCTTCCTCCAAATAAAACATTTATTCATGATTCGCTGTAAAAGTTGGAGCAGCTCTGGTGTAACAGCTTGATTTGTCTTCTTGCAGAAAGTTAGTCCTCGAACTTGGTGAACTGTCAGGTCGGTCTGTCAGTAACATTTTCTGTCACGATTGAATATCATGTCAGTGAGAGTCTCCGTTTTCTGTCACTCACACGCTCCATTCCTCTCTCCGTCCACTCACTCTCCTAACTTCTTATTCTCTTCTTGTTTCCTCCAAACTATGTAAAATCGTTTTCTCTCTAACTTTTCCTCGCCACTCACTTTTATGAGAGCAGGTCGGCCGACCTGGTTCAGGATGACAGGAAGGTCTCTGCATGAATTAAAAGATGAAGACGGGTAAAGACAGAGAGGTTCTCTTTAAAAAAAGGAAGAAGACGTTAAGGTCAAACATACTAAAAAGTGATTTGGATTTATCAAACAGACTGAACCTGAAACATGTTTAAAGATGGAGTCAGTGGAAATGTAGAAACACAACATTCAAACTGAGCCCCTCCCTCCTTTAGAAGCTCCGCCCCCTGCAGGATGTAATGTGTAGTTTACTGCTTGTAGCTACACTGCAAGCTAACGCATGCTAGCACATTTAGTGATTGAGACCGGGACAAGACCGAGACATTTAGGATCAAGTCCAGGACAATTAGGGGTCGAGATGGAGGCAAGACCAAGACATTTCAGGGATTGAGACCGGGACAAGACCGAGACATTTAGGGATCAAGACTGAGTCAAGACCGAGACATTTAGGGATCGAGACCGGGACAAGACCGAGACATTTAGGGATCGAGACTGAGTCAAGACCGAGACATTTAGGGATCGAGACCGGGACAAGACCGAGACATTTAGGATTGAGACCGGGACAAGACTGAGACATTTAGGGTTTGAGACAGGGACAAGACGAGACATTTCGGGTTTGAGACCGAGACAAGACCGAGACATTTAGGGATCAAGTCCAGGACAATTAGGGGTCGAGATGGAGGCAAGACCAAGACATTTAGGGATTGAGACCGGGACAAGACCAAGACATTTAGGGATTGAGACCGAGACAAGACAGAGACATTTAGGGATTGAGACCGAGACAAGACCAAGACATTTAGGGATTGAGACCGGGACAAGACCAAGACATTTAGGGATTGAGACCGAGACAAGACAGAGACATTTAGGGATCAAGACTGAGACAAAATCGAGACATTTAGGGACGAAGACCATTTCTGTAAAACAAAGTAAAAGTGTTCATATCCTGTCTCTTTTTTCAGGCTGCAGAGAACTGAGGCTGCATCATATATTCAGGTCGGGATGGATTAACATAACCGGCTCTCGTTTTAAACTATAAACACTTAATTGCTTGGGGGGTAAAAATACTCAGAATCATTACAGATTATTTCTTATGTAACCTTTAAACTGCTTCGCTGTTTATTTTTCTCTCTGCGTGCATTAATGTGTCTAATCGACGTGCTGAGCTTTATTTAGCTTTGTCTCTGCGAGTCCTCTCGTGTCTGTCAGTCCGAGATGAAAGACACGCCTGGGGTCACACACGAGAGAGAGTGAGTTAATCTGACGTAATGATGGATCAGATCAAGCCCCTCGTGGGTTTTAGACTGGATGGGGAGATGATCCAGGTGGTCTGAACTAGAGATGTAGTGTTTTGATTTGACTCTTTCAGTGAGTAACCCCCAAAATTCACACATACTCCGTGCACTCCGCAATCCTTCAGCACCACATCCTAAGCTGTAGTTTGCTGCCAATCCCGTTAATGATTGTGCTACCACATCACGCGCCGCAGTCCGTCTCCGGAGCGTACCAGCAGTGCCTTTATGCTCCACTCCGTTTCAAATACGCTGCAAGTCTAAATATGACAGAGCTAGCTGCTAGCATGCATCAAGCTAAAGAGAATCATATCGACCCGAACAGGAAGTCAGACGAGGAAACGCCAATGACCCACCACGCATTTATTCTTCACTTCAGTCCTGTAGTCGTGGAAGGTGGATCATCGCTGGAGGAGCCAGAAGAAGAAAAGAGAAACCGTCAGACTTAAGATCAAGCTCAAGAACATCTACAGGACGCTGGTGGTTGAGTTTTCTGATTTAAAGACAAGACCAAGACATTAAGGGATCGAGACCGAGTCAAGACCGAGACATTTAGGGATCGAGACCGAGTCAAGACCAAGACATTTAGGGATCGAGACCGAGTCAAGACCAAGACATTTAGGGATCGAGACCGAGTCAAGACCGAGACATTTAGGGATCGAGACGAGTCAAGACTGAGACATTTAAGGATTGAGACCGAGTCAAGACCAAGACATTTAGGGATCGAGGCAAGACCAAGGCATTTAGGGATCGAGACCGAGTCAAGACCGAGACATTTAGGGATCGAGGCAAGACCAAGACATTTAGGGATCGAGACCGAGGCAAGACCAAGACATTTAGGGATCGAGGCAAGACCAAGACATTTAGGGATTGAGGCAAAACCAAGACATTTAGGGATCGAGACCGGGCCAAGACATTTAGGGATCGAGGCAAGACCAAGACATTTAGGGATCGAGACCGAGGCAAGACCAAGACATTTAGGGATCGAGGCAAGACCAAGACATTTAGGGATCGAGACCGGGGCCAAGACATTTAGGGATCGAGACCGAGTCATGACCAAGACATTTAGGGATCGAGGCAAGACCAAGACATTTAGGGATCGAGGCAAGACCAAGACATTTAGGGATCGAGACCAAGTCATGACCAAGACATTTAGGGATTGAGGCAAGACCAAGAATTTAGGGATCGAGGCAAGACCAAGACATTTAGGGATCGAGACCGAGGCAAGACCAAGACATTTAGGGATCGAGACCAAGTCAAGGACCGAGACATTTAGGGATTGAGATCAAGTCAAGACCGAGACATTTAGGGATCGAGACCGAGTCAAGACCAAGACATTTAGGGATCGAGACCGAGTCAAGACCAAAACATTTAGGGATCGAGGCAAGACCAAGACATTTAGGGATCGAGACCAGTAAAAAGTAATGGGGAACTATCACGTCCCCCCCTGACTATCAGTACTTATGAAATATGGATTCCTGCACGTCACGCAGGTAAGAAACGAGTCACATGCAGGAGTTTGGTTTCCGAGGAAAGACGGAACAGATCGGCCAAAACTGATGACTGCTCAATAAAAAAAAATATATATTTTTGCATCAAAACTTTCCGTACCTGTGGAGACTCAGTCGCCCGTAAAAGGTCGACTGTTCAATTTATCGTAATGACAACCTGGCTTTTATTCTGAAAGACTTTTATTCGATAAAAGGTCACGCGAGATAATTAGATTAATCAACTTTAGACGCCACATTTTCATAACAAGGGTGAGATCATGGGTAGGGACTTGGGGTCGGGAACATGGGGGGGTCGTCGGTTCAAGTCTGTAAATTGGTGTGGTAGCTGGAAAGGTGCCAGTTCACTTCCTGAACACTGCTGAGGTGCACTTGAGCAAGACACCGGACCCTCATCACCGGCCCAGGAGCACTCGCTTTGTGCACTTTTTCTTCTTCTTCTTCTTCTATGCAACACTTTCTTTCCACATCAATAATAGTCTCTGGACCCGGCTGATCAGTTGGGGTTTGTGAGTCACTGGGGGGCTTGTTGAGGAGCTGACATTGAAATAGAACATCAAAAATAAGGCTGGGCTCCCTTTCCAGGTAAAACTCCATCATCTGCTGCAACTCCTCCAGGGTCAGACTTCTAACTCTGAGTAGATACTGTCAATGTGACCTCACTGAATTTGATGCCACAGTTTGGGACGCTCACTTCCTGTTAGCACAATGATGTTAGACTGTAAACCAGAAGCAAGCAGGGAGCAAAGAGGAAGTAAAAAAGCAGCAGCGGCTAGCTTGTTTTGCTAACCTAGCTTGCGTCACAACAGATAACCCGACCTTCTTCACACATAAAAGCAGCTGTTACTAAACGCTGCCTCTAGTCTAGTTTGATATATTGTCCTCGCCCTCTGATCCTCTCGTGTGCGTGGTCTAAAAGTAGAACTAGAAGATCCTTGATGATGTAGGACCCCCGTCACTCTCCCACATCAGGGGGCTAAAGGACCAAGAGGACGAGGTCAGGAGGACGCAGGATTAGCTGATTGAAGAGCTCCCGGTTGGATACAGAGATGTC
>NC_089209.1:1427793-1430293 GCF_963930695.1 Labrus bergylta | reverse complement strand
AATAATAATAATAATAATAATAAAATAATAATAATAATAAAAAATAAGTGTAATTAATAATTTTATAGTGTGTGCGTGTGTATGAGATTAACACAAGTGTTATGTGTTCAGTCACTGACTGATTCATTTACTTGAGAATGTTCCCCAAAGAGCGGCTGAGGAGAAACTAATCAGTTCAGGGTTTTTCTTTTGAGAGATTGCTCTTGACCTCTCGGTTACTCGTCAACAAAGACAGGAGGAGACTGTTTGTGCAGCCGGGGGGGATTCAGTCTTTTGTCTGTTAAAGGATAGACTCTCAGGGTTTGGAGTGTGTATGTGAACTGACCTGAACTCTGCTGACCCGACCAGGTGATGGTCTCTTTCAGCTGAGGGCTCAGAGGGCGAGTGGTTGGCAAGGCAAGTTTATTTATGTTGCACATTTCAACAACAAGGCGATTCAAAGTGCTTCACACAAGACATAAAAAGCATCATGACAGAGGAAAGAAAAGAAACATTCAAATAGAACATTTAAAAAACACTGAAATTATTAAATCTGAAAATATGTTCAAATAAAAATAATTAAAATGAAATTAATTGAAGTAAAAGTATAAAAAGAGTTAAAAGTTACAGTGCAGAGTTAAAGTTTAAAATCTGATTAGAATTGTTTAATGAAAGGCAGCTGTGAACAGGTGAGTCTTCAACCTCCATTTAAAAGAGCTGAGAGTTTCAGCAGACCTGCAGTTTTCTGGGTTTGTTCCAGATATAAGGAGCATAGAAACTGAATGCAGACATATTCTACCAGACAGATTGATCATCTTCCTTTTTATAAAACCAAACACAGTCAGTTTTCCATCAGATATCGTGGGGTACAAATATGGAATTCCAAAAGACACGTTGTTAACTGCTCTTCGTCTACAGAGATTTTTAAAAGGAAACTGTCTTCACATTTAATCCATGAGGTCAAACTTTTACATACATAAAATATATATCTATTATTTCCATCAACTCACTCATTCGCTCCCTTTTTAATAGATTAATGCCTGTTTCATTTAACTGATAGAGGGTTCAAATTTTTAGTCTTTCTATTGTATGTATGTGTCTAAGTGTGTGTGTATGAATAGGTTACTGTACATGTGTTTATATTTAATTTTGTTTTGAAATTGTGTAATTTGATTTGCTCAGTTGATTTATTTGTCTCTTAAGAGGTGAGGCCTGTTGGCTTCTTGACCTCTCCTGACACACCTTTTATGTTTTTGTTAATCCTATTTTGATGTATTCTTATATGTGTGCTAATAAATAAAATAAATAAATAAAAATAAAAAATAAATTAAAATAATAAATTAAAAATTAAAACAATTAAAAAAATTAACGCTGCTTCTCCATGTTTGGTTCTGACTTGGTACAAAGAGTCAGCGGGATAAAACCCAAGTGACCTTGGAGGGTCTTTGGGAAAAATTCATGACTATTCCAGTAATACTACGCGATGACGGATGTACAAGAGGTAACCATGCTCAGTCCAAGTTGGGCGTAGAGCAATGTGAGTGCAGGCCAGCGGGAAAGACTGGGGAGGAGGGCACAATCAGGCTTAGGAACAATGTGGAGCAACTGGGCCGAGTGTGAGTGCACCCTCAGTATGAAAGAGGATGAGAACCAAGGGTTATGACCTCTGGGAACTCCTCCTGTATCTCCCAGTGTATGACTCATAATTCATTATTTAATGTGCTCTGTGTAAGACATCTAACCAATCTCACAATGAGGAGGAAATAGAATACACAGCAGATAAAGGCTGCAAGGACCCGTCCTGCTGTAGAGAATGGTTCAACATCTACACTGTGTGTGTAAAGTAAAGGCCATTTGTATGGATAAACGATGCATTGCTCGCTCATGGAAGAAACAAAACAACCTGTAGAGTATCTCAGTGGTTGAAAGGAATGACTCTCTTTCTTGTTCTTGAAAGGATAAGCTATTTCTCAAAAAACAAACCTGACAAGTTTTGGAAAGTATGGACTATTTTTTACAACTTCCTAGAGGGTAATGACGTACAGATGAGGTTTGGACTGATGAACAGATCTGACTGTCAGTAGGGCTGCTATGTTTTTATTTTTGTTATTATTATTTATCTATTATTATTATGATTATGATTATGATTATTATTATTATTAATTTATTATTATTATTATTATTATTATCATTATTTATTATTATTATTATTATCATTATTTATTATTATTATTATTATTATTAATTTATTATTATGATTATAATCATTATCATTATTTATTATTATTATTATTATTATCATTATTATTAATAATTTATTATTATCATAATTTATTTTTTTCCTTTACTTTTATTTCCTCTTTTTTTCGTCTTCGTATTGTTTGTACTGTTTTGCTATACTATAAAAGACAATAAAGAAATGGTTTAAAATAAATAAATAAAAAGGCCATCTGTATATCTCTACGGCATGTACATCATATTAATAACTACCATATGTTCTCTTGTAGGATCTAAAGCCCCC
>NC_089209.1:1417793-1422793 GCF_963930695.1 Labrus bergylta | reverse complement strand
AATGGAAAATGAATCCTCCTAACTTGAGGGAGCGTCAACAAATGACTGCCTCTATGCAGCACACATATGAACAAGCAGAGCGCACACATAGGGGGAGCCGAGGAATTGAGGGACGTCCCTTACACTACACTTGAGTGTTAGCAAACAGAGAGCCGACTGAAAACAAATACACTCTGATCGACACAATATAAAGAAAGTATAGAAAACATTCGGGCATGATTAACTATACAAACACGGCATTGATTACAACAGTAACAAACGTGAAATATGTGAAATGAGTGAGAAAATGTCCTTCACGATATAGGCTAACAGTCTTACTGTTAAGGTTGTGTAAAATCAGGAACTGGACCCAAGTGCAGAGTGAAAAAATACAAATATTTATTTAAACAAAAAGGCAAACAAAAACGTACTTCAAAATCCAACAGGAGAAAACAAGGAGCCACGAGGAGCCCCCCCCCCAGAGTCCATGCTCACTCAGGTCACCATGTGGTGGACTCTGAAGCTTCAGTGTTTATCCAGCTCTGCATGGGTCTGTAAACCTTTCTGTGTTCTAACCTCTCTCCATTTTTCAAAAGCATCTCCAATATTGATCCTAGTTTGAGCACGTTTCTCTTTGTAAAAATACAGTTTCAAAAAGGAGTGTCAGCCAGTTTCCGGGTTCTGAAGAGTACTATCCATTCTGCGGTGTTCTGAATACTATTGTTAACTGTGAGGTAACCCCACTGTGTAAACACAGCTCTACAATCCTCCTGCAGGATTCTTTTTTAAATCTTTTCTCTGCTTCAACAGCATCATTTCATGAGCCATTGTCGTCCTGCGTGTTGATTACACAGCTGAGTGAACACAGGAAGACTTCATACATCTTTCAAAAGTCCAGAGATTCACAGAAAAACATGCTCAGAGTTTTGATCTCTTCATCATCTTCATTGGACTCCTTGTTGTCACAGCCCCCGTCACAGATGGTGCTGTGCTCGCGTATTTCTCACAGTGATGGAGTTCAATCAATGCAATTACACTGAGCACATTGAGAGAGAGAAAAAGCATCATGTCGAGAGAACGTAAGTGAGGGAAAAAAAATCAGTATTTTCTCACCCCTCAGTAGTTGTGATAATGTCAACATTATGTTTCCCCTTACCAAACCAAGGGAGAAAACAAAAAGCAATCAGAGGGCCTCCATCTCACTGGGAAAATGAAGGTTATTGAAGAGCAAATATATTTTCCTCTTTGTGACTGCTGTGGTTTCAATACAAACAATGAGATGCTGATCATCTTACATTTTGCAAAAGCACACACTCTCAAAACTCAGCACTTAAATTTCAGTCCTGCAGGAAGAAAGAACTATTCGACAAATGATTGGCCGATTTCTTCCGCTGTAACAGTTTGTATCATGGTCATATTAACTGTAAACCTTTCTGCGTTCTAACCTCTAAAAGCATCTCCAATATTGATCCTAGTGAGAAACTTCTGTCCACTTATTACTGCTGAGGCTCGGATTTGTCCACCAACGGAACGGTCACAAAGCCAGTGATGAAAGCTGTAGCTCTCCACCGCTAAACAAATTGATCATCTTTTTTTATTCTGTATGTAAAATAGACACATTTGTTCTCCATCACCTGGAGCAAAATTTGTGATTTCTATTCACTACTGTTTGGCCATGGTCTGGTCCAATATTAACTGATACTTTGGTACAGTTCTGTCCAACATTTTGTTCCTGCTTTAACTCTGCTGGGGTCCATTATTTACTGTTTTTTTTCAAGGTCAAACATTGATTTGTTTTTCCGAGCTTTATTTTTACATTTTTTTGTTTTCACTTGGACGTTGTCCAGTACATCCTAACTTAGATTTATATAGCGCCTTTCATGAAACCCAAGGATGCTTGTTGTGTAGTATTCTGTGCCAGGAGGTCTTGTCCCGACAGCAGAAGCCGGATTCTCGAGTAGACGGAGCTCCCCCAACCTTTAGCGAAAGGAGAACTCCTTCCTGCATATTATCCCATCTGCGTTTTGTAAAGAGATTACACTTGTTATGAATTGGCACTATAACGATTGATTGATAGTATTCACAGATTTTACAGCCGAGGTTTTGACCCTTTGAGTTGTTCATGAACATTTTGGAACAGTGCCTTTGTTGCCCTGTTTTTGAGCACAATGGTTTGATGCATGTGTTGAGGTGAGCAGTCTTCTGAAGCACGCAGTGTACAGACATATTCAGTCTTCAGTTCTCATCCAGAACCAGCATGAGTGCTACATGTCGCTGGTTTTCTCGCTTCTATGCTCTCCTAATCAAATGGACACACCATGACATTTCACTGCTACCTACACACTTACATAGATATATCTGATGAATGGGGACATGTCACAGCAGGGGGGGTCTTTTAATTGCTTGTGCAGGGACAGATTGATGGCAACATGCAAAAGCTTCACTGGAGGACATCATTGACCATCATCTCGCATCCTGACACAATTTTCTTTGAGTTCTTTCTACCTCTTATGATGAGATGATTGGGCGTAATTAAAAACCATTAATGTCCAACTTTAACAAGTTTACTTGAGGCCTCTGTAATCATCACTGACAATCTGCAGCTGTTACAGTTACACCCACTGCCATTTAACAACAAACTGCAGATACTCCTGGAAAGATATAAAGTTAGTAACATGCATGAATGGAATATTGATGCACAAAGAGAGCGAGACAGAGCGAGCCCTCCAGGCTCAGACCCCAGCAGTCTGAGCCTATAGCAGCATAATTAGGAGCTGGTTGAACCACCTCCAGATCACTGCCTCACCCCCCCAGCCCTGGACTCCTCACCCCTGCAAGATTCTAAATAAAATTCCCTTTGACACCTTACCTGTCGGTCTGCTTTGGGGTTCATCTGTATTCCTTTTTTTACAGGAAATTAAAAAAAATAATAATAATACACAAAATAAATTAAAAATAATAACAATAATAAAAATAAATTAAATAAACAGGTGAAATAATATTATGCAATAGGTCTATATAATTTATACTAACATTGTTAACAGATATAATAGTACAGAAAAGGAAGAGAAAATAAATTCTGTGTATTTATTTAAATAAATAAAACAAATATATTTACTAATAGAACGAGGGGAAAAAATATATAATAATAAGAATGTTTATGTATATATAATAGGTCAGTAGGGTAATTTATTGATTGTATTGATGTGGAGGAGGGCAGTCAGGAAAAACAAAAATAGAAGACAATTATACCAGGAGAGATTCGATCATGTTTGTAGAAAGTTCATAACTGATAGCCAGATAGGGTTGTGATTATTGTTGTCCAAAAAGGAGGATGTATTTGTGATGTGTGATCGATGCATAAGTTTTTCCAGTGTGAGATTTGGGTTCACTTTCTGTTTAAACTGCATTCTCAGAAAGTCTCTTACAACATGTAATGTCCATTTTAGAAACACTGAACCATAAAGAAAAGTTTTAATTAATGTTCACATGGTGCTGAAACAGAACGACTGTTTTGGTACTGTTTTCCAATTCCTCCCACAGGACCTGAGGTGTTTCAAACTGAGCGTGTTCAGCTGTTTCTATAACCAGCCAGCTGAAATGACATTAAAGTGAAAGATAAGTCTGAACAGGCTGCTCGGAGATTCAGGGAGGTTAGATGGAGAAATGAGAGAGGGCAATCAGACGAGCAGAGATGGACACAGAAATCCATTAAAGAGACTCAGAGCTGGTGTGTGATCTCTCCAATCCATCACAGATTCTCGGTCTCTCATAGATCATGTTTGATTTAAATGAGACTGAGAAGTCTCAAGCTGTCTGAAGTTGAACATTTGAAGCTCCAATTTGTCAAAGACAATTCATTAAAGGAAGAACGTGTGCCTTTTTGATCCAGTAGATGTCGCCCCTGAGCTCCAGCATGAAACCAAAACAAGCTGCTGTTAGGCCACGCCTCCTCCATACTGAAGCCTCCGCTCTCCTCCAGAGACACACCTCCTCCAACCCGTCTTTACTCCCGTTTGCACAAAGGAGTTCAATTAGAGCGCACCATTGAGCGCAAGCGGTGTACAAAATTGTCCTGTTTGTGTTAGCATGCTAATGTTAGCGCTCTTTAGTTAGCTCGTAGCTTCACATTGTCGTGTTAGCATGCTAATGTTAGCGCTCTTTAGTCAGCTCGTAGCTTCACATTGTTGTGTTAGCATGCTAATGTTAGCGCTCTTTAGTCAGCTCGTAGCTTCACATTGTGGTGTTAGCATGCTAATGTTAGCGCTCTTTAGTCAGCTCGTAGCTTCACATTGTTGTGTTAGCATGCTAATGTTAGCGCTCTTTAGTCAGCTCGTAGCTTCACATTGTGGTGTTAGCATGCTAATGTTAGCTCTCTTTAGTTAGCTCGTAGCTTCATATTGTTGTGTTAGCATGCTAATGTTAGCGCTCTTTAGTTAGCATGATAATGTTAGCGCTCTTTAGTTAGCTCGTAGCTTCACATTGTTGTGTTAGCATGCTAATGTTAGCACTCTTTAGTCAGCTCGTAGCTTCACATTGTTGTGTTAGCATGCTAATGTTAGCGCTCTTTAGTCAGCTCGTAGCTTCACATTGTTGTGTTAGCATGCTAATGTTAGCGCTCTGTAGTTAGCTCGTAGCTTCACATTGTTGTGTTAGCATGCTAATGTTAGCGCTCTTTAGTTAGCTCGTAGCTTCACATTGTTGTGTTAGCATGCTAATGTTAGCGCTCTTTAGTTAGCTCGTACCTTCACATTGTTGTGTTAGCATGCTAATGTTAGCGCTCTTTAGTTAGCTCATAGCTTCACATTGTTGTGTTAGCATGCTAATGTTAGCGCTCTTTAGTTAGCTCGTAGCTTCACATTTCATGTAAACTGACACAGAATGAGCGTGATCTAAAAACTCTTACTAACATCCAAATAATCAGTGAGTATGTTCTTCTTCTTCTCTCTAGTTCTTGACTAAAACAGCTTTTATACACAAGGGGAGGAGCCGGCCGTCCCGTCCATGTAAACACGGCTCTG